>NC_041382.1:56330177-56339054 GCF_002162155.2 Triticum dicoccoides
GGTGAAGGTAGAATTTGACAGTTGGGTAAAGCCTCTGTTAGAAATTTATGGCTTCAAGAGAATTCCATTTGGCAGATCATTTTTGGAAGTGGCAACGGGTTACTATCTTACTAGATACAGTAGATATTTTCCACGTGCTGACCACATAGAGTGCAATATAGTTGAATATACCACCTAAGTCTGGAAGCCTTGTGGTGAACTAGGATTTGTTAAGTTACTACAACTAGTCACATTTTCCAGCATCACTAAAAAGAACTTATGTGGCGCAATAATGCATAGAGAGTTGTAAGAATTCAGAAGTCATACATAACAAAGCATAGCTTGGTGAGATTTAAGCTATCTATATCATACTCCCTCCGTCCCATAATATAAGAGCGTTTTTGACACTAAAAAACGCTCTTATATTATCGGACGGAGGGAGTACAAAGCAAAGCATGACCACTAGTTTTTCTGTATGTCATGGTGTGGACTTCCATTTTGTAGGAAAGTGAACTTTTAAAGTTATAAACAACACTACAAAATAAAGCAGATTGAATAGCTAGTCTACTTGCAAATCTGCAGATACCTGTTCAGGTTTAATGCCACAAGCCTCTCTAGTATTCTTCTCCAGATAGTCCCGAGCAATATGCATCTTCTCATCAGTTATATAACCAGCTATTGAAATGATCTCCATTCTATCCAGCAACGGATTGGGTATTGTATCAATAACATTTGCTGTGCAAACAAACAGAACCTGATTTTCATACAACAAAATGTCAGGGAATGTTTTGCAATAATTAAGTTCAAAAACTTATTATATGGAAAAAGAACATCATAAACAGAAAATTGCATGGCAGAGAAGTCACGAAGCACAAGCAAAACAGCAGCAATTAGCAAGATCGGAGAAGGGAATCGAGCAAAAAAGCAATATCGCATTAACTTAATCAAAACTCTCAAGGAGTCGAGGGTAATAATGCTCTATCACACCTCATGAATAATAGCATAAACACTGCATGTGATAGCGCAATAATAAGCGTGGTGCACGCCCAATCATAACAGCATGCCAAGAGATGTAAACTGATGATGTTTGCTACAGTTGTTGAGGAGACATTAGAAAACATTACTTTGAACCATAAACTGAAGTTACCCGAATGCATATATAGGTAAAACAGGCAAGTGCCCTTGAGAAAGCAACAGACTAACCTTGGATAGGTCAATAGGAACATCAAGGTAGTGGTCCAAAAAATTAATATTCTGCTCAGGGTCCAGAAGTTCCAGCAGTGCACTCGCTGGATCACCAGAATGCCCTCTCCCAAGCTGCCAGCAAACAAAGATAGCCAGTTAAATTTCGAAGTAATGCAATTGAGTCAAAAAGTTCGTAGTGGCTAACAAAATAAATTGCTGCTGAATATGTAGTCCATGTCTAAACAAATGCAAGTAATCGTTGACTAAACGATTAAAAAAATTGTTACAATACCTTGTCGATCTCATCTATCAATACCAGAGGATTTGCTGTCCCAACTGATTTGAGACACTGCACCATCTTCCCTGGCATTGCACCAACGTAGGTCCGCCGATGCCCCTAAGATTATTTAAATGTTATTATTGGAACAACAGCTCAACTAGTTTTAAAGAATACCAACACTTAACAAGAGACGTGACATGGATATTTGTTGCGCACCTTGATTTCTGCAACATCGGCCAAACCTCCAACAGAAAATCTGTAAAACTGTCGATTCAATGCACGTGCAATAGAGCGACCAATACTAGTTTTACCGACTCCTGGTGGCCCAGAAAGACATATGATCTTCCCTGTATAAATGATAGACGAACAAAGTCATTGGTTGAAAATAGCTACATGTGAGATGTGAAGTAAGGTACTCCACCCACTACCACTCACAGAGAAGTGTTTTAGTGTTGTTTAGAGTCAAACTTTAAGCTATGGTGACTACAGATATATCTTTGAATATTGAAAATGGCGTATGAAAACAATGTGTAGATTTATACAAACAAGTATTTAAATGATATGATTGTTTCACTGGTTTGTTAATATATAACAAAAGGTGAGTGGTCAATGTTACGTTCTGAAGACCATGTTTGTCAAAGATGGCACTCATTGTGACAGATCAGATGGAGTACCAAATTTAGCGAGAATTAAGCGGTAATCCAGCTACAGTATATCTATCAGAAGTCTCTGCGTGCAGCTTTCAAAATCCAGGTTCTACCAAATGACGAGCTATGATGAAATAGAGGAACCAGATCCTTTATACGACATTTTTCATGAATGCAGTATATAACTAAGGATGCCAATAGAGCACTTACAACTAGGTCCACACCATACCGGTGAATAAATGAAATGATATTTGAAACACAAAACAGAAAGGGAAATGTTAGGACGTAAACCTTGCGAAGTCCCTCTTAGCTTCCCAACTGCTATGAACTCCAGTATTCTCTCTTTAACATCACTCAGACCATAATGGTCTTCATCAAGGATTTGTTGGGCATGATGAACATCAAAATTCTCATTGCTGCAACAAAGGGGCAAACACTACATGAGGCTCAGATAACTGACCTATGTTTCAAAAGAAAGGCGGATAAATACAAACCTATAATTTCCCCATGGTAATACCGTCAGCCAGTCCAAATAATTGCGAGTTACATTGAACTCACTAGAACTGGCTTCTAGCAGCTGTAGCTTGGTGAGCTCTTCTTCAATGACTTGCAAAACATGAGGAGGACACTTGTCTTTCTTTGCTTCAATCCTTTCCCTAAACTTTTCTGCACCCCATGAATATTTAGTCAATTATGAAAAGCCAACAAAAGTGAAAGCTCTAAAAGTGATAAAAACAACACATTAATTTTCAACAAGTATGAAGGTTCAAGAACAGACCAGACAATGCTGTCTTGTCATCAGTCTCCAAACCTAGCTCCTGCAAACATGAGATATGGTGAGTGATAATGAAGGACCAACAAAATCAGATCAACCTAAAAGTTATGGTGATTTCACATTTGGCATGCACAAATGGTTCAAGAAGCAGACACCAGATGGTGGTATTATTCAATTCGACACTTAATGAGAATCAATGGTGTCATGGATCCTTAAAAAGAGCTAGCTTATACAACAGTAATTATTTGAAAGTCAGACTTGAAGGAGCATAATTAAATTGATAAGAGAAACAACGAATGATCAGTACCTTCTTGATTGCTTTAAGTTGTTCGTTCAATAAATAACGTCGCTGATCACCGCTAATTTTTTCTTCAATTGCCTTTGCAATTGCTTGCTGTAAAAAAAGATAACAAGAAAGCTCAAACTAAGAATAAAAACTAACAAGAGAGATTAAGATAATGAATTACCTGTAACTTACTGATCTCCATGTCCTTCTTTACTAACTCAAGAGTTAACTTTAGACGCTTATCTACCTGTTCAAGAAATGCCACATTTGAATTGAAGCAGAACAAGAAAGCTATGACGTGGTCCGAACAACATATTGTTCATTCAAGAACACATAGATGAGTGATGTATTGATGACACAAAGAGAGTATCCTATAGATCATTTTTTTTTCAAAATTGTTTATTTTTGTGAATTTGGAAAGAATTTTTGCTAGTCCAAGGACCAGTATTATTGTTTCACCAAGTATTCTTGTGCTATCAATTTGGTTTTAAGAAGGCCAACAAGTATGCTTATAGTGGACAAAAAGCAAAACACAATAATCTTCTGCTGATCCATGAGAATGCTGTTCAATTGCTTAGATGAAATGATTATATCTCACAATAAAATATTTAGAGTACAAAGTCAAACAGAAGCATAAATAAGTCCAGTGCCCATGGTAATTCACAGTTTCCATGGCATCTAGACATTCAATGAATGTAAAAGTTCACAAAGAACTGTATGGGTAAGAATTTGGTAGGTTTCAAGTAACATCCATATTGCTTAGGGAGTTGGATTTAAAGAAGTAAAAGAAACGTAAAATGGATGAAGTTCCAAGAAAGCTTCTTACATCTAATTCCTCGAGCACTTCCTGGCAAAGCAACTTGTTGGCACCGGAAATAGCAGCACCGAAGTCTGCTAGCCGTGGGTAGTTGAAATCACCTACATGCTGAATCAAGTGAAAGAAGAAAAACATTCAGAATGCCACCATGTAATCCAATGGCACCCAAGAAAAAGGAAATGCATATAGGTATACAATAAAAGTAAATGTTAAATTTATCATCAGGGATTTCTATGTCAACTATTACATGGCCACTGGTTATAGCTCTAATATATTGTCAGCATGGCGTTAATGGCAGGTACAGGTAGCTGGGAGCGAATAAGATGTGTATCCTAGCCCTTACTCATTTGGCTCCTATAGATAACCCTGCGTGTTATCCACTTTCAGCAACTAAACAGGATGAAAGAACTTAATAAGGTTCAGTAACATGCTTACCCTGCCTATGTTAGATATCAACACAACATTTCAATAATCAAAACACCAGCTGTGTCACAAGGTTGACAAGTTCTATGGTTCTCAAACAATATTCAAATAAATGATTACAGGGCACGCTTGGTTTGAAGCCTAAAATTAGCTAGCCAATAAATTGCCAAACTTGCCAACAATTGGCAACTTTTCTAGAGGTGGGCAATGCAGTCTGGTAAGCAACCAGCTTGTAGCCAATATCTTGGATTGCCCAAATATTGGCAAGTCAAAATTTGGTGTCATACCAACCACAAACAAAGGAAGAAATTAAGGAAATAATTCAGACCTGTATGTAGGTCTGAACATGATCCTTCCAAAGGGAACTTGTCTTGAGAACCTCCCTTAAAGTTGATATAACTTCAAATGAGGTTGCTTTTATAACATCGTCATCCTTGTTGTAGGTATTTTCCTGCAAAGGACAAGTTAAATGGTCTAAAATGCAAGGTATCTTCTGACAGTTTATAGCAACGAAGCAATCTCACATTTAGTTCATAGTGAAATCAGGGTTAACTAAGAAAAAAAGTATTTTACTGCAGATTCAATTAATCTTGTGCCATCTAAAAGTACACGATGAGAAACAAGTGAGAAAAATTACATCACTAAAAAAACACAATGGTGCAGGAGCACACACAAAATAAGATCGCAAAAGGAGGGTGATCTGAATACTGGTATGTGATATACATAGTATTGCATGGATGCAGCTAAAATTCACAGCTATAGCAGAAATTAGAATCATATATGACTTCTCCTTAGCTTCAAGAAACAAAATTTTAGTGTTCTTGTTCATTTTTTGTGTGTGAGGGATTTGAGCAGTACTTTCCACTTTGGGGCAGGTGGGAGGAATTAGATGTCCATAATGGCAAATATAAAAACAAAAACAAAAACATGGGAGCTGGTGATATCATTGTAGAGTTACCTTCAGATGGTCAACTTTAACTGTAAGTGGGTCCTCCTCAACCTGCAATTTTGGGTATCTTGATGTAAAGGAAGTTCTCTAACTCATCAAAACTGAATAGCAGTGAATCTAACATATCTCACCATCTCAGTTATCCGCAAACGCCGGTGACCAAGAAGCACTACCTGATCCCCTTGTATGCTAGTTATCTACAGAAACAACAAAGACTGGTTACAGGAAACATATTAACGTAAGACTGTGTTAGCACAGGACAATCCCAGTCTTTCTAATCATCAATTACCTGAGCCAGAGTGCCAACTTCATGAAGACGCTTCAACAACTCCTTCCCTTTGAGACTATCAATGGTTTTATTGTCTGATGAATCTGGACTGGCTACAATACTAGGGTCAGTACCCTCTTCATCCTTCACAAGAAAGGCACCTGCATATGGGGCTGATCTTTTGCGATTTTCAATCAAGGCTTGCAACAGCTTTTGGTCCTAAAGTATTTTGAAAAGAGAGGGAAAATTACCATGTCAGTAAGAGGCAAGAAGGAAATTACAGAGTAGACCAAATTCCTCGACAACATACCTTTACATAGATCGGCATATAAAATCCTGGAAAGAGTGGTCGGTGTGGAAGAGGCAGTGCAATGACCTAGAGTAAAGTAAGAAAAAGGGTACGCTTATTAGAATGCACCATGAAAATATAGTCACACATCAACTGTTCACTGTACTAATTCTTCTCTATGACTATTTCAAGTTTCATATCAAATACATTTTGATCCCTTCACTGTGCAACCCAGAGTATTAGATGAATCAATCACATCGGCCCCAGAATAAATACATTACTTCCTCTGCCACTGAATTTAAGCCAGTTTATCTGTTCCTATTTCCCACTAGATGTTGGTCAGTCCGCAATTTGTAGGTGTTTTTCTGTCACTAGTTCCTAGTTTTCCTCTCGCTGTAAGCCGCCTTTCACGGCAAATCAAGGGTTCATTTACAAATCATTCTGAGCTCAGACCAAAATACACACTCTACTACTAGTTAGTAGCACAATTCCACCGAATGGCTGATACAGGTAACTAAAACAGAGCGATTACTATCCGAAATGAGAGAGAGCGCACCGAGAGGAAGTCCTCAGGACGGGGGTTGGTGGAGACGATGGCGGAGGACGGCTTGCCTTCCGCCTCACCCTCGGCGGCAACCGCATCCTCGGCCTTCGCCTCCGCTGCGGCCGCCGCGGCGGCCTCGGAGTCGCTCCCGGAGGAGCTGGAGCAGAAGCGCGCCCGCCTCCCCATCACCGAGCTCCGGCCGCCCCTCAGCGACCCGAAAACCCTGAGCAGCGGCGACCGCATCTCCTCCGCCGCCGGCACGGCCGGCACGGCGGCGAACCGCGCCGGGAAGGCAGCGGCGGCAGCCGCCGCCGCGCGCAGCATGAGGGATTCGGGCGGTTGGGCGGTGCGACTCTAGGGTTTGGACGAGCAGCCGCGAATGTGCGGGCGGCGTGCTCTGCCGTTCTGGTTTGGGGAAGAAGAAAGAAAGGAAGGAAGGAGCCAGACTGCGAAACCCTTCCAAAACCCCTTTTAATATTATTTTTGTTCTAAATAAAAAGATTAACCAATTCAAGGCTGAGTTTTTTATTTCTGCTAATTCAGCTGGAACGTAGAACGCCGAGTTTTTCCTTTACCATCTCGGGTTATTAATAAATCCACTAAACCACCCGAACTATTAGCGGAAAACCATCACTTTACAATTTGTGACATTTCGTACCGAACCGAAATTCTGAAAGTGGCAAAAACACCAAGTAAAAAAAGATCTCGTTTTGACGTGGCCGATCCCGAGCCAGCGGGCAGCGATGACGACGCGGCGTTAACGGCTGTCATTTTTTTCGGCGCTCGGGACGAAGATGTTGGGTCGGGTCGGCGCGTTCGCGCGTTTCCGTTTACTGTACTGGGCTTGTTCGTCAAATGAGCCGACGCGTTCGCTCTGCTCATTCTCAAACCCAAACCCAACCAACAGGTTGTCCGGTTCTTCTAAAAAGACGAGCAGTCGTTCGATCGATAAATTGTCGCCCGTTTGATTTCTCCTTCTTCCAGGAAATCTCGGTGTCCACGCTGCATTCATTTATCTCCCCTCGCACAGATAACCACCAGGCGCTCCCCTCCATTCAACTTCTCTATTCCATAGAAACAACAACAACAACAACAACAACAACAACAACAACAACAACAACAACAAAACCTCCATCGCGCCATGGCGTTTGGCTTCGGATGGGACCAGGCTCTGCAGGAGATCTTCGACGGCGACATCACCAAGCTCTCCTACGTGCGCGAGGTGAGCACCTGGTACAACAGCATTGCAATCCAGAGGAATCATGCGCGCGCGGTGAGGGCATGCGCCACGCATGAAGAGAGGTCATGAAAGCCATACCTCCACCACCCACTCATCGAGAACTTGATCGGGGCGATGGAGGAGGCCAGGGATTCCCGGATCCATTTCAACGGTCACACTGGTACATGAACCATATGAAGGAAATATGCCCTAGAGGCAATAATAAAGTTGTTATTTATATTTCCTTATATCATGATAAATATTTACTATTCATGCTAGAATTGTATTAACCGGAAACTTAGTACATGTGTGAATACATAGAACAACAGAGTGTCCCTAATATGTCTCTACTTGACTAGCTCGTCAATCAAAGATGGTTAAGTTTCCTAACCATAAACATGTGTTGTCATTTGATGAACGGGATCACATCATTAGAGAATGATGTGATGGACAAGACCCATCCGTTAGCTTAGCACTATGATCGTTTAGTTTATTGCTATTGCTTTCTTCATGACTTATACATGTTCCTATGACTATGAGATTATGCAACTCCCGAATACCGGAGGAACACTTTGTGTGCTATCAAACATTACAGCGTACCTGGGTGATTATAAACATGCTCTACAGCTGTCTTCGATGGTGTTTGTTGAGTTTACATAGATCGAGATTAGGATTTGTCACTCCGAGTGTCGGAGAGGTATCTCTAGGCCCTCTCGGTAATGCTCATCACTATAAGCCTTGCAAGCAATGTAACTAATGAGTTTGTTGCGGGATGATGCATTACGGAACCAGTAAAGAGACTTGTCGGAAATGAGATTGAACTAGGTATGATGATACCGACGATCGAATCTCGAGCAAGTAACATACTGATGACAAAGGGAACAACGTATGTTGTTATGCGGTTTGATCGATAAAGATCTTCGTACAATATGAGCATCCAGGTTCCGCTATTGGTTATTGACCGGAGAGGTGTCTCGGTCATGTCTACATAGTTCTCGAACCCGTAGGGTCCGCACACTTAACGTTCGATGACGATTTGTATTATTAGTTATGTGATTTGATGTACCGAAGTTTGTTCGAAGTCCCGGATGAGATCACAGACATGACGAGGAGTCTCAAAATGCTCGAGACATAAAGATTCATATATTGGGAGGTTACATTCGGACACCGGAATGGTTCGGATCGTTTCGGATGAGTTTCGGAGTATCGGGGGTTA
>NC_041382.1:56339130-56360429 GCF_002162155.2 Triticum dicoccoides
TAGTGGCGGAAGAGAGGAGGCAGGCCAGGGACATGTGTTGTCATTTGATGAACGGGATCACATCATTAGAGAATGATGTGATGGACAAGACCCATCCGTTAGCTTAGCACTATGATCGTTTAGTTTATTGCTATTGCTTTCTTCATGACTTATACATGTTCCTATGACTATGAGATTATGCAACTCCCGAACACCGGAGGAACACTTTTGTGCTATCAAACATCATAGTGTAACTGGGTGATTATAAAGATGCTCTACAG
Source organism: Triticum dicoccoides (assembly GCF_002162155.2). Taxonomy (NCBI): domain Eukaryota; kingdom Viridiplantae; phylum Streptophyta; class Magnoliopsida; order Poales; family Poaceae; genus Triticum; species Triticum dicoccoides. The sequence goes on from NC_041382.1 coordinate 56,339,391, forward strand.
CTGTCTTCGATGGTGTTTGTTGAGTTGGCATAGATCGAGATTAGGATTTGTCACTCCGAGTGTCGGAGAGGTATCTCTAGGCCCTCTCGGTAATGCTCATCACTATAAGCCTTGCAAGCAATGTAACTAATGAGTTTGTTGCGCGCGCCCCGAAAGTTATTGGGCCTCATGGGCCTAGTGGCGGAAGAGAGGAGGCAGGCCAGGGAGTGGCGCGCGCCCCCTGGCCCAAACCGAATTGGACTAGGGTTGGGGGGCCGGGCCCCCTTTCCTTCTCTTCTCATCCTCATTCCCCCTTCTCCTTGTGGGAACAGGAAGGGGGCGAATCCTACTTGGAGTAGGACTCCCCCCCTTGGGCGCGCCACACCATGGCCGGCCTCCTCCTCCCTCCCTCCTTTATATACGTGGCCAGGGGGCACCCCATAGACACACAAGTTGATCTTTAGCCGTGTGCGATGCCCCCCTCCACAATTACACATCTCAGTCATATCGTCGTAGTGCTTAGGCGAAGCCCTCTACCGGTAACTTCATCATCACCATCACCACATCATCGTGCTGACGGAACTCTCCCTCGGCCTCAACTGGATCAAGAGTTCGAGGGACGTCACCGAGCCGAACGTGTGCAGATCGCGGAGGTGCTGTGCGTTCGATACTTGGATCGGTTGAATCGCGAAGACGTTCGACTACATCAACCGCGTTACTAAACGATTCTGCTTTCGGTATACGAGGGTACATGGACACACTCTCCCCGCTCGTTGCTATGCTTCTCCTAGATAGATCTTGCATGATCGTAGGCAATTTTTTTGAAATACTACGTTCCCTAACAGTGGTATCAGAGTCAGGTCTATGCGTAGATGTTTTATGCACGAGTAGAACACAATGAGTTGTGGGCAATAATAGTCATACTGCTTACCAGCATGTCTTACTTTGATTCGGCGGTATTACTGGATGAAGCGGCCCAAACCGACATTACATGACTGCGTTCATGAGACTGGTTCTACCGATGTGCTTCGACACAGGTGGCTAGTGGGTGTCTGTTGCTCCAGCTTTAGTTAAATCGAGTTTGACTATGCCCGGTCCTTGTTCAAGGTTAAAACAGCACACTTGATGAAAACTCATTGTGGTTTTGATGTGTAGGTAAGAACGGTTCTTGCTAGAAGCCCGTTGCAGCCACGTAAAACTTGCAACAACAAAGTAGAGGACGTCTAACTTGTTTTTGCAGGGCTTGCTGTGATGTGATATGGTCAAGACGTGATGATATATAAATTGTTGTATGAGATGATCATGTTTTGTAAAAGTTATCGGCAACTGGCAGGAGCCTTATGGTTGTCGCTTTATTGTATGAAATGCAATTGCCATGTAATTGCTTTACTTTATCACTAAGCGGTAGTGATAGTCATAGAAGCAATAGTTGGCGAGACGACAATGATGCTTCGATGGAGATCAAGGTGTCGAGCCGGTGATGATGGTGATCATGACGGTGCTTTGGAGATGGAGATCAAAGGCACAAGATGATGATGGCCATATCATATCACTTATTTGATTGCATGTGATGTTTACCTTTTTATGCATCTTATTTTGCTTAGTACGGCGGTAGAATTATAAGATGATCTCTCACTAAATTGCAAGGTATAAGTGTTCTCCCTGAGTATGCACCGTTGCGACAGTTCGTCGTGCCGAGACACCACGTGATGATCGGGTGTGATAAGCTCTACGTTCACATACAACGGGTGTAAGCCAGTTTTGCACACGTAGAATACTCGGGTTAAACTTGACGAGCCTAGCATATACAGATATTGCCTCGGAACACTGAGACCGAAAGGTCGAGCATGAATCATATAGTAGATATGATCAACATAGTGATGTTCACCATTGAAAACTACTCCATCTCACATGATGATCGGACATGGTTTAGTTGACATGGATCACGTGATCACTTAGATGATTAGAGGGATGTCCATCTAAGTGGGAGTTCTTAAGTAATATGATTAATTGAACTTTAATTTACCATGAACTTAGTACCTGATAGTATTTTTGCATGTCTATGTTGTTGTAGATAAATGGCTCGTGCTACTATTCCGTTGAATTTTAATGCGTTCCTAGAGAAAGCTAAGTTGAAAGATGATGGTAGCAACTACACGGACTGGGTCCGTAACTTGAGGATTATCCTCATTGCTACAAAGAAGAATTATGTTCTGGAAGCACCACTAGGTTCTAGGCCTGCTGTAGACGCTACTGATGACATTAAGAACGTCTGGCAGAGCAAAGCTGATGACTACTCAATAGTTCAATGTGCCATGTTGTACGGCTTAGAACTGGGACTTCAACGACGTTTTGAACATCATGGAGCATATGAGATGTTCCAGGAGTTGAAGTTAATATTTCAAGCAAATGCCCGGATTGAGATATATGAAGTCTCCAATAAGTTCTACAGCTGGAAAATGGAGGAGAATAGTTCTGTCAGTGAACATATACTCAGAATGTCTAGGTACCACAACCACTTGACTCAACTGGGAGTTAATCTTCCTGATGATAGTGTCATTGACAGAGTTCTTCAATCACTGCCACCAAGCTACAAGAGCTTCATGATGAACTATAATATGCAAGGGATGGATAAGACAATTCCCGAGCTCTTCGCAATGCTAAAGGCTGTGGAGGTAGAAATCAAGAAGGAGCATCAAGTGTTGATGGTTAACAAGACCACTAGTTTCAAGAAAAAGGGTAAAGGGAAGAAGGGGAACTTCAAGAAGAACGACAAGCAAGTTTCTACTCAAGTGAAGAAGCCCAAGTCTGGACCTAAGCCTGAGACTTAGTGCTTCTACTTCAAAGGGACTAGTCACTGGAAGCGGAACTGCCCCAAGTATTTGACAGATAAGAAGGATGACAAAGTGAAAGGTATATTTGATATACATGTTATTGTTGTGTACCTTACTAATGCTCGTAGTAGCGCATGGGTATTTGATACTGGTTCTGTTGCTCATATTTGCAACTCGAAACAGGGGCTACGGATTAAGCGAAGATTGGCTAAGGACGAGGTGACGATGCGCGCAGGAAATGGTTCCAAAGTCGATGTGATCGCCGTCGGCACGCTGCCTCTACATCTACCTTCGGGATTAGTTTTAGACCTGAATAATTGTTATTTGGTGCCAGCGTTAAGCATGAACATTATTTCTGGATCTTGTTTGATGTGAGATAGTTATTCATTTAAATCAGAGAATAATGGTTGTTCTATTTATATGAGTAATATCTTTTATGGTCATGCACCCTTGATGAGTGGTCTATTTTTGTTGAATCTCGATAGTAGTGATACCCATATTCATAGTATTGAAGCCAAAAGATATAAGTTTAATAATGATAGTGCAACTTATTTGTGGCACTGCCGTTTATGTCATATTGGTGTAAAGCGCATGAAGAAACTCCATGCTTATGGGCTTTTGGAATCACTTGATTATGAATCACTTGATGCTTGCGAACCATGCCTCATGGGCAAGATGACTAAGACCCCATTCTCCGGAACAATGGAGCGAGCAACAGACTTGTTGGAAATAATACATACTGATGTATGCGGTCCGATGAGTGTTGAGGCTCGCGGCGGATATCATTATTTTCTGACCTTCACAGATGATTTGAGCAGATATGGGTATATCTACTTGATGAAACATAAGTCCGAAACATTTGACAAGTTCAAAGAATTTCAGAGTGAAGTGGAAAATCATCGTAACAAGAAAATAAAGTTTCTACGATCTGATCGTGGAGGTGAATATTTGAGTTACGAGTTTGGTCTTCATTTGAAGCAATGCAGAATAGTTTCGCAACTTACGCCACCTGGAACACCACAACGTAATGGTGTGTCCGAACGTCGTAATCGAACTTTATTAGATATGGTGCGATCTATGATGTCTCTTACTGATTTACCGCTATTGTTTTGGGGTTATGCTTTAGAGACGGGAGCATTCACGTTAAATAGGGCACCATCTAAATCTGTTAAGACGACACCATATGAACTGTGGTTTGGCAAGAAACCCAAGTTGTCGTTTCTTAAAGTTTGGGGTTGCGATGCTTATGTGAAAAAGCTTCAACCTGATAAGCTCGAACCCAAGTCGGAGAAATGTGTCTTCATAGGATACCCAAAGGAGACTGTTGGGTACACCTTCTATCAAAGATCCAAAGGCAAGATATTCGTGAAGGAAATATGCCCTAGAGGCAATAATAAAGTTGTTATTTATATTTCCTTATACCATGATAAAAGTTTATTATTCATGCTAGAATTGTATTAACCGGAAACTTAGTACATGTGTGAATAAATAGACAAACAAAGTGTCCCAAGTATGCCTCTACTTGACTAGCTCATTAATCAAAGATGGTTAAGTCTCCTAACCATAGACATGTGTTTTCATTTGATGAACGGGATCACATCATTAGAAAATGATGTGATGGACAAGACCTATCCGTTAGCTTAGCACTATGATCATTTAGTTTATTGCTATTGCTTTCTTCATGACTTATACATGTTCCTATGACTATGAGATTATGCAACTCCTGAATACCGTAAGAACACTTAGTGTGCTATCAAACGTCACAGCGTAACTGGGTGATTATAAAGATGCTCTATAGGTGTCTCCGATGGTGTTTGTTGAGTTGGCATAGATCGAGATTAGGATTTGTCACTTTGATTGTCGGAGAGGTATCTCTGGGCCCCCTCGGTAATGCACATCACTATAAGCCTTGCAAGCAATGTGACTAATGAGTTAGTCACGGGATGATGCATTACAGAACGAGTAAGGAGACTTGCCAGTAACGAGATTGAACTAGGTATGATGATACCAACGATCGAATCTCGGGCAAGTAACATACCAATGACAAAGGGAATGGCGTATGTTGTTATGCGGTTTGACCGATAAAGATCTTCATAGAATATGTAGGAGCCAATATGAGCATCCAGGTTCCGATATTGGTTATTGACTAGAGATGTGTCTCAGTCATGTCTACATAGTTCTCGAACCCGTAGGGTTCGCACGCTTAACGTTCGATGACGATTTGTATTATGAGTTATGTGATTTGATGACTGTCGTGGGTTTGTCACGGCAGATGTCCTTGTGAAAGGACTTAGTCATGGAGCCATCGCTACGGGTTAGCTTAAAGGGGTTAAACCGGACAAGGGGACACGGGGAATTTTATACTAGTTCGGCCCCTTCAAGGAAGGTAAAAGCCTACGTCTAGTTGTGATTGGTATTGCTAGGGTTTCGAAGGCCAGGGAGCGAATCCGCTTTGTCTGGCTCTCGAGTTATTGTCTGTCCCTAAACCGCTGCCGGGTCGTCCCTTTATATACATAGGTTGACGCCCGCCGGTTTACAGAGTCCCGAAGCCGGATCATAAATGTATCCAGTTCGGTCTCTATCCTTCCTATCTACAATACAAATTACATGACAAAGCCGGTTTATATTTACAGGCTTTAACCCGCCTTCGGGCCTTGGGCCCCCATGAAGCGCCATCATCCTTGCATCTTTATGGGCTTCTAATCTTCAAGGAGTCAACTTGGCTACATAAGGCCGGTTTACCTCTAGTAGTAATATCCCCAACATTAGGCCCCAGATTGGTTTGAACTCGTTCATGTCAATCTTCTATAGTTAGAAAAATTCTCCCCTCATATCTTCACCTCGATCTTGTAAACCGCCGTGACGTCATACTTCAAGATTATGATAAACCGTCCTGACGTCATCCATCCATTGATGTCGAAGATTTCCTTCATTTAATATGTCTTCAGCCATCGAGGCGACACCCTTATTAACTTATCCATTTTGGGGCTCCTCAATTCCCGCACTTGCCGTTTCATCTCTTCGCCTTATAAATAGGGACATCAGACCCTTTTCTTTTCTTTTCTTTCCACTACACATTCATCTCTTCTTCTTCCTCTCGACGACCTCGCACCCGAGCGCCGCCGTCATCTTCGAACTCCGCCTCTGCTTCGCCGTTGGCCGCTGCATCAACCTGTTCGCACCAGAGTTCCACAACGCCCTTCCGCTGCTTCCGCCGTCGCACTAAGTCTTTTCCCCTTTCTTTCTTAGATCCATTAGGGTTTCCTTGTTCTTCGCTGTTCTTGAGGTTCATCAGAGCTTTCAGTGTTGCTCTTTCATGGCCTTTAGGTGTATACTTCGTATTCGATGTACTCCTTGCCGTAGCTAACCTTCCATTGTCACAACAAACCCTTATGCGCAAAGAACTGATCTACTCCTTCATAAGTTGCTTCAGTTCTGCACCCCTTCTAGATCCAATTATTTTTACTTTTCTGTCTTATCTTAGATCCAAAAATTTCATATGTCACTGTGAGATCTATTTCTCCTTGCACCAACATAGGCGGTTTAACCTTGTATAAGCAGTCTATGCCATTAGCCCTCTGATAAACCGGAGGAGCATTTTACCTTCATAATTATGCTCCGGTTTAACAGTGTCTGAGTAATCCGGTGCTAGTATTACCTTTTCCCCTTATGGCATTAGTCTCCGGTTTACACCATTTCACATATCAGTATGTTTCTTACTCCCTTGTCTCTTGCATATAATCATGCGTAATTTATAAACCGACCTTTCATTTTCAGCTTGTTTCTTTCGCAATGGCCAAACAATTCACTGCCTGCAACTGGGCTTATTCTCGGGTTACTGAGACTCAGTTGAATGAGATGGTTACCATCGGCTCCCTGCCTAAGAAAACTGAAATCAAATGGCGAGTTCCAGGAACAGAAAATCCTCCAACCCCAAGGCAGGGCGAGGTGGTGGTCTTTGTTGACCATATAGGCCGTGGCTTCAAACCGCCAGGGTCAAAGTTTTATCGAGATGTGCTTGCCAGCTTCCAACTTCATCCGCAAGATATTGGTCCCAACTCGGTTTCCAATTTATGCAACTTCCAGGCCTTCTGTGAAGTATATTTACAAGAAGAACCAACTGCAGAACTGTTCCAGGATTTCTTTCACTTAAACCGGCGCACAGAGTTTGTAAATGGCCCGAACACAGAACTTGGTGGTGTCTCGATTCAAAAGCGGAAAGAAGTTGAATTTCCTCATGCCAAACATCATAGCCACCCAAAGGAATGGAATCAAACTTGGTTTTATTACAGAGACACTTCACCTGAAGATGAAAATCCCCTCCCCGGCTTTCGTGATCACAGACTATCCAATACTCACCCCATGCCACAACGCCTGAGTTCTTCAGAAAGGGCGAAATACGCTCGTCAACTCGCCAAACTCCGGGCCTTTATGGCAAACGGTTTAACAGGCGTGGACTTTGTGCGCTGTTGGATATCCTGGAGTATCTTGCCGCTAAGCAGGCGTCCCGGTTTAATGTGTGAATATACCGGTGAGGTTGACGACCCTCAACGCCATTGCAACATCCAATTATCTGAGGAAGAAGTCACTAAAGGTGTAAAGAAGATTCTGAATGAGTCGGAACTGATCTGTAGTCAAACCGGTCTGAGTCCCTTCTATGCCAAGAACAAACCGCCTGCTGTAAGCATTATACTTCCTCTTCATCTCTAATATCTTTAACTTATGCAACCTGTAACCCTTCTTCTTTATATGTAGGGTGATGACCCCTTCTGGAAACGGAAAACCATAGAGAAAGCGGCAAAGCCGACTGGAGACAAAGCGGTCAAGCCATCCCGCCCAAAGACCAAAGCCGTAAAACGGACGTCAAAACAGAAAACGACTGACCGGATTAATATTGAGCTTGATGATGATACTGATGATCCAGAAGTTGAGGTAGAACTTGACTCACTTGGCTCTCTTTTCATGCATCTCATTAACAATGATCTTCCTCAGGAGGACGCATAAGCTAGTCAAGCTGATGACGTAGAGGTAATTACCCTTTCCTCCGGTTCAGACTCTATGCCAACACAAAAAACTCGCCAAGCAGTCCGGAAAGTAAGCTTTTCTCATCCTCTTGCTCACTTGGATCCAACATTTATTTTAAAGACTCAGTAGCATGAAGCTCGCCAGACAACCCGGCACAGTGGCCAACATGTCACTTCAGCTGGTTTACCTGATACTCCGGTTCGGAAGCGCCGGTCTGAGGTCTCTCCTACTTCTGACCATTCTTACCCCAAGGCAGGTTATTTCAGACAGCCTCTTAATCCGTCCGATTCAAATTATCAGGTGACACCTCCTTCATCTTCTGGTGAATCAACAGCAACTCAATTCCCCCCTTTAAAAACTGTGGCCAGGTAAGTTGTAAAAACCTTTCCTTTCAATGCACCATAAATCCTTTGAATAGGATGTTAATCCTCTTTTATTCTGTTTGCAGGGCCAAAGCCAGACCCAGTAAGAAAGCTCGGACCACCAATCCGCTCGAAGATCTGGTCGCCGAAGAAGGAGAACCAAGAGGTGAACCAGAACAAACTCATGAACCGGAAAGCCCTTATCCTGAATCTGCTTCTGATAACCCGCCCCTTGAAGGCCAAAATACTGATGAGCCAGCAGACGTTGATCCTGCCGCGCCAGATGCTGAACCGGCCAAACCAAACCGGGCTAGCCCGGTGAAAGATGCTGAAATTCCAATATCATCAACCAAAAACCCTGAAGGCCAAGGTGATGACGTTATTATTACTGGAATGGGCCACAGCTCTCCTGGCCGTCCCGTCATTTTGGCTCAACACAGTGCCAAAGAAGAGCAAGCTGACAGGGAGAAAGGTAAATGGAGCAGTGATTTATCAAGCTATGCTCATCTTAACGCTGATGAGCTCCATTCTGGCTTCTTGAACCGTCTGCACTCAAACCAGGATTATGAAGCCGGTTTGGTGAACTTGATGAAAGAGCGATATGAGGTAAATTCCTCTCCCTTTGTGTATTGATTTATAGCTGAAACACTATCCCAAGTAGCCCCCAAGGGCCGTTTTATGATTGTTAATCATAAACCGGGTCTTTGTAATACTTTAAGCATCTCATCATTGATCCTTGCAATGGCAGGTCTCTAATAAGAGATAAGACTTATCTTGAAATAATTAGATAACGTTCTGCAGCATAGCCCCCAAAGGCCGGTTTAACTTAGAAGGTTAATCCGGGTTTTAATCTGCACCTCCGCTTTAGAATCGACACACATTAGCCCCCAAGTGTCAAGGATAATGCTTGCATTCTTCTGGAGACTTGTATAAATTGTAGCACTTTTAGAGCAAATAGGCATTAGCCCCCAAGTATGAAGTGTATAACTTGCTATATGCTTTATACTTAGCACATATATATGTTGTTTATTGAATATACCTTCAATGTTGCAGGCTGAACTGAGAAGCAAAGATGCCCGAAATTCTGACTTGCAAGAAAATGTGAAGTCACAACAAGCTGAGGCTGCAAAAGCCAAAGAGGAGCTGACCCAGGCCCTGGCCGTAATGGAAAAGCTGAAAGAATCCTTCAACCTAGAGCGTGCTGAATGGGAAACCGAGAAATCCGGTTTAACCAAAAGAGCTGTAAACGCCGAGGCAGCCCTGAAGCCAGTGGTTGAAGAACTAGCCGGTTTGAAACGCCAAATCAATGCTATGACCTCTGCTATCTTTGGTAAGTGTCTGCTTATGTGTGTTGCGCCAGTCGATGAATCTTATAACTGACCAAAATGTTGATAAAATCTTTGGCAGGCACTCGGATCGCTCATCTTGGTACATATATGCGGAAGAAGCTCAAAGCAGCATATACATTGGTTGAACAGCTATACTCTGGGTCTCAGCGGGTTATTAGCACGACAACTTATAACAAACTGGCTCCAACTTTGATTAAGGAGACCCTTGAGAAGCTGGGCATGTTACCAGCCCGTATTGCCGAGTTGAAGAGAGCAGCTGCCATAGCACGAGCTTTAACCGCCCTTATTCGAGCCAAAGCCTGGATTCCAGACCTTGAAGCGGAGGATATCATTAAAGGATACCCAGGCGTTAAAGAAGATGGTTCAAACTTCAACAATGATGATCTTCGGCGGCTGACCAAACAGATGCGGCCAGCAGCCAGCAAGTTGGCTGATGATACCGATTTGTCCCATTTTCAACCATTTTATGACGCAGAAGGGAAAAGACAGCCGACCGACATCCATGAAGTCGAAGAACTTTTGCCTCCGATTCGTAAGCACACTTATGCCCCTGATATTAACCCTTCCAATCTTATCCATGAGGAAGCAGTGTTCCAAGCGTTAACTGGAATCGATTGGTCAACGGCTGATTTCCAACGTCTGGGGAGGGATGAAGAAGTGCCCACACCAACTGACCCTCAACCGTCAAACCGTCGCGATGAAGAGTCCTGATCCGGTCGCCGGTTTATATGGCTACTGTGAAAAACAATGATACTATTGGAGCCGCTTTGAAGCTTCATGTAATAGGATAGCCGAAACTCCACTATCTGCCATGCCATCGAGCATGTTTCGTAATACTTTGTAACAATCTGTGCCGCTCTTTGGGATATATTTATGCATAATCCATGATGAATTGCGTTCCTGGGTACAATAACTTAAAAGTATCTAGCGGTTTACCGCTAGACGTGTCATGATGTCCAAGAATTATATAATACCTAAATGAATAATCAAGTGTTTGTACAAAAAGTAATGTACATAATATACCTCATTGGTTGACCAACCGGGTATACGACAAAGGTGTGAATACCAATCCGGAACTTTGATAACTCCATCTTCGTAATACCGGTCTATATATTAAACCGGACCGGGATAACTACCAGATTTTCTTTATAACACTGGCGATTTAGTCAAACCAGACCAGGTCAATGAACACCGGTTTATAATTGATCATGTGCCAACAACTTGTAGTTTTGAAAAGCACGCCGGGTCAAGGACACCGGTTTAAAAAATACTTATGATTTTCAACAAACAAAATTCAAACAGGAAAATATGCAAGGCTTTTTACGAGCTGCCAGGCTCCAAATCGAGGCTTTTCATGGGCTGCCAGGCCTCTGAGTTAAACCATTTAACAAAGCCTTTTAAGATGGGCCTCCAATTAACCAATCATCATTTTAACTTTGACAAGTTCAGGGTCTATAAAAGATTGACATGTCAAATGTTCGATGGGTTATACCAGGATTACCTGGGCAAGAGTGGCTTACTTGATGAAGGCAGGTTAACCCAGGTTTTTAGGTGAATACACCAGGCTTCCAAGCCGTGGCTTGATAGCCAATTACAAGGGTCCTTTCGAACTCTATGTTGCTTTGCAAAAAGAGCCCCCAAGTAACTTTGTGAGCGATGCTCAATGTGTGCCCATGTTTGAGTCTGTACTCTGTACAACACTCTCTTTGGCTCCACAAAATTTTCCCTTTGTGGCTTAAATGCCTATCAAGAGGTGTAGCTATGGTGTGAGGACAACCAAGCCCCCTAATGATATCCCTTCGTGGTTTAAAAACCGATCAAGAGGTGTAGCTGTAGTTCAAATATGACCAAGCCCCCTAGTGACTTTCTTTATATCTATGCAGCTGCTAAAGCCGGATTAACAAAAACTCTGCTTTGTTAGTTAACTTGTAAAAGCACACACAGGATATAAAAAGAACAGATACCCTGCTTATAACAGAGGCTCCGGTTTATTATATGATATATACACTGTCATAAATATGTACAGATGAAGAGCCTATAGCTTCAAGTATAGTAAGGCCGAAGGAGAGCTATGTCCCATGGCCGCTTGGTCTCCTCCTCCGATTGACGTGAGTCTTCATGCTCTCGAACATCAACGAGGTAGTAAGATCCGTTGTGCAGATTTTTGCTGACCACAAAGGGTCCTTCCCAAGGTGGGGATAACTTGTGCATATCACTCTGATCCTGGATGAGCCGGAGCACCAAATCACCTTCTTGAAAGGTTCTGGTTTTAACCCGGCGGCTGTGATAACGTCGGAGATCTTGTTGATAAATCGCTGATCATGCTGCTGCAAGATCACGCTCTTCATCCAACAAGTCCAGAGAATCCTGACGTGCCTTCTCATTATCAGCTTCAACATAAGCTGCCACACGGGGCGAATCATGATGGATGTCACTAGGAAGAACCGCCTCCGCTCCATAGACCATGAAGAAAGGTGTGTAACCCGTATGCCTATTGGGTGTGGTGTTGATGCTCCATAACACAGAAGGTAACTCCTCAACCCAACAACCCGGCGTCTACTTTAAGGGAACCATAAGACATGGTTTGATACCCCGTAGAATTTCTTGATTTGCCCTCTCTGCTTGACCATTAGATTGGGGGTGAACCATCCCGATTGCCACCCCTTTATGGTTTCCACAAAGGAGCCCTCGAGCCATGTTATGTTGGGCATCTTGCCCACCATGGCGCCTCCGCACTCCGCCTGGCGGCCGCCCACCACCTTCGGCTTGACATTGAAGGTCTTCAGCCATAAGCCGAAGTGGGGCTTGATGCGGAGGAAGGCCTCGCACATGATGATAAACGCCGAGATGTTGAGGACGAAGTTCAGGGCCAGATCATGGAAATCCAGGCCGTAATAGAACAGGAGCCCCCGGACGAATGGATGGAGAGGGAATCCTAGTCCACGGAGGAAATGGGTGAGGAATACTACCCTCTCATGGGGCCTGGGGGTGGGGATGAGCTGCCCCTCATCTCGGAGCCGGTGCGCGATGTCGTCGGGCAGGTATCTGGCTCTCCTCAGTTTCTTGATGTCTCCCTCCATGATGGAGGATACCATCCACTTGCCTCCCGCTCCGAACATGGTTGGAGAAGGTCGAGGTGGGAAGTGCGGACTTGGGCGCTGGAGCTCGAGTGTGCGAGAACGGATGAGCAAAGGAGGAAGAAGGCGTGGATGGAGAGGTGAATCCTTATCCCTTTATATGGGCGGACAAAACTAAGCGTCCCCACTTGCCTGGTAAAACTCGCTTATCCCCCAAGCGCCGCAATTGATGGCGTGGTTGGGTTACCCATGCCCGTATTGATGAGAATCCCGTAATAAGGGGACACGATCTCTGCTTTGACAAGACGTGTCAAAAAACTGCCTCGCGTTATGTGCGGGGCTGGTTAAAAGAAACGGTTCAAATAATCACCGGGCCCTGACATAACGTCATGCTGCCAAAACAAGCCAGCAAATTAGATCTGCGAAGATATTATTCTCTCTACGGTGGAATGTGGAACTTATTTTGCAGGGTCGGACACTATCCTCGTATTCAAATTCTTCTGTGATGTATTCGGAGAAGGAACCCGCCTTGCAATGCCGAAGACAATACTATGCGCCGGACTCATCGTCATTGAAGCCTGGTTCAGGGGCTACTGAGGGAGTCCTGGATCAGGGGGTCTCCGGACAGCCGGACTATCTCCATTGGCCGGACTGTTAGACTATGAAGATACAAGATTGAAGACTTCGTCTCGTGTCCGGATGGGACTCTACTTGGCGTGGAAGGCAAGCCAGGCAATACGAATATGGATATCTCCTCCTTTGTAACCGACCTTGTGTAACCCTAACCCTCTCCGGTGTCTATATAAACCGAAGGGTTTTAGTCCGTAGGACAACAATCACAACATACAATCATTGTTGGGGAACGTAGTAATTTCAAAATTTTCCTACGCACACGCAAGATCATAGTGATGCATAGCAACGAGAGGGGAGAGTGTGATCTACGTACCCTCGTAGACCGACAGCAGAAGCGTTATGACAACACGGTTGATGTAGTCGTACGTCTTCATGGCCCGACCGATCAAGCACCAAAACTACGGCACCTCCGAGTTCTAGCACACGTTCAGCTCGACGACGATCCTCGGACTCCGATCCAGCAAAGTGTCGGGGAAGAGTTCCGTCAGCACGACGACATGGTGAAGATCTTGGTGTTCTACAGTCGCAGGGCTTCGCCTAAGCACCACTACAATATTATCGAGGACTATGGTGGAAGGGGGCACCGCACACGGTTAAGAGAACGATCTTAGAGATCAACTTGTGTGTCTAGGGGTGCCCTCTGCCCTGTATATAAAGGAGCCAAGGTGGGGGTGCGGCCGGCCCTAGGAGGAGGCGCGCAGGAGGAGTCCTACTCCTACCGGGAGTAGGACTCCCCCCTTTCCCTAGTTGGATTAGGACTTGGGGAAGAAGGAAGGGAGGGAAGAAAGGAAAGGGGGGCACCGCCCCCTCCTTGTCCAATTCGGACTTGGGGGGGAGGGGCGCGCGGCATCCCCTAGGCCTCCTCTCCTCTTCCTCCACTAGGCCCATTAAGGCCCATTAGGTTACCGGGGGGTTCCGGTAACCTCCCGGTACTCCAGTAAAATGCCGATTTCACCCGGAACACTTCCGATGTCCAAACATAGGCTTCCAATATATCAATCTTTATGTCTCGACCATTTTGAGACTCCTCGTCATGTCCGTGATCACATCCGGGACTCCGAACTAACTTCGGTACATCAAAATATATAAACTCATAATGAAACTGTCATCGTAACGTTAAGCGTGCGGACCCTACCGGTTCGAGAACAATGTAGACATGACCGAGACATGTCTCCGGTCAATAACCAATAGCGGAACCTGGATGCTCATATTGGCTCCCACATATTCTACGAAGATCTTTTATTGGTCAGACCGCATAACAACATACTTTGTTCCCTTTGTCATCGGTATGTTACTTGCCCGAGATTCGATCGTCGGTATCTCAATACCTAGTTCAATCTCGTTACCGGCAAGTCTCTTTACTCGTTGCGTAATACATCATCTCACAACTAACTCATTAGTTGCAATGCTTGCAAGGCTTATGTGATGTGCATTACCGAGAGGGCCCAGAGATACCTCTCCGACAATCGGAGTGACACATCCTAATCTCGAAATACGCCAACCCAACATGTACCTTTGGAGACACCTGTAGAGCTCATTTATAATCACCCAGTTACGTTGTGACGTTTGGTAGCACACAAAGCGTTCCTCTGGCAAACGGGAGTTGCATAATCTCATAGTCATAGGAACATGTATAAGTCATGAAGAAAGCAATAGCAACATACTAAACGATCGGGTGCTAAGCTAATGGAATGGGTCATGTCAATCACATCATTCTCCTAATAATGTGATCCCGTTAATCAAATGACAACACATGTCTATGGTTAGGAAACATAACCATCTTTGATTAACGAGCTAGTCAAGTAGAGGCATACTAGTGACGTTTAGTTTGTCTATGTATTCACACAAGTATTATGTTTCCGGATAATACAATTCTAGCATGAACAATAAACATTTATGATGATATAAGGAAATAAAATAATAACTTTATTATTGCCTCTAGGGCATATTTCCTTCAGTCTCCCACTTGCACTAGAGTCAATAATCTAGATTACACAGTAATGATTCTAACACCCATGGAGCTTTGGTGCTGATCATGGTTTGCTCATGGAAGAGGCTTAGTCAATGGGTCTGCTACATTCAGATCCGTATGTATCTTGCAAATCTCTATGTCTCCCACCTAGACTAGATTCCGGATGGAATTGAAGCGTCTCTTGATGTGCTTGGTTCTCTTGTGAAATCTGGATTCCTTTGCCAAGGCAATTGCACCAGTATTGTCACAAAAGATTTTCATTGGACCCGATGCACTAGGTATGACACCTAGATCGGATATGAACTCCTTCATCCAGACTCCTTCGTTTGCTGCTTCCGAAGCAGCTATGTACTCCGCTTCACATGTAGATCCCGCCACAATGCTTTGTTTAGAACTGCACCAACTGACAGCTCCACCGTTTAATGTAAACACGTATCCGGTTTGCAATTTAGAATCGTCCGGATCAGTGTCAAAGCTTGCATCAACATAACCATTTACGATGAGCTCTTTGTCACCTCCATATATGAGAAACATATCCTTAGTCCTTTTCAGGTATTTCAGGATGTTCTTGACCGCTGTCCAGTGATCCACTCCTGGATTACTTTGGTACCTCCCTGCTAGACTTATAGCAAGACACACATCAGGTCTGGTAGACAGAATTGCATACATGATAGAGCCTATGGCTGAAGCATAGGGAACATCTTTCATTTTCTCCCTATCTTTTGCATTGGTCGGGCATTGAGTCTTACTCAATTTCACACCTTGTAACACAGGCAAGAATCCTTTCTTTGCTTGATCCATTTTGAACTTCTTCAAAACTTTGTCAAGGTATGTGCTTTGTGAAAGTCCAATTAAGCGTCTCGATCTATCTCTATAGATCTTAATGCCCAATATGTAAGCAGCTTCACCGAGGTCTTCCATTGAAAAACTCTTATTGAAGTATCCCTTTATGCTATCCAGAAATTCTATATCATTTTCGATTAGTAATATGCCATCTACATATAATATCAGAAACGCTACAGAGCTCCCACTCACTTTCTTGTAAATATAGGCTTCTCCAAAAGTCTGTACAAAACCAAATGCTTTGATCACATTATCAAAGCGTTTATTCCAACTCCAAGAGGCTTGCACCAGTCCATAAATGGATCGCTGGAGCTTGCACACTTTGTTAGCTCCCTTTGGATCGACAAAACCTTCCGGTTGCATCATATACAACTCTTCTTCCAGAAATCCATTCAGGAATACAGTTTTGACATCCATCTGCCATATTTCATAATCATAAAATGCGGCAATTGCTAACATGATTCGGACAGACTTAAGCATCGCTACGGGTGAGAAGGTCTCATCGTAGTCAATCCCTTGAACTTGTCGAAAACCTTTTGCGACAAGTCGAGCTTTGTAGACAGTAACATTACCGTCAGCGTCAGTCTTCTTCTTGAAGATCCATTTATTCTCAATTGCTTGCCGATCTTTTGGCAAGTCAACCAAAGTCCACACTTTGTTCTCATACATGGATCCCATCTCAGCTTTCATGGCTTCAAGCCATTTTGCGGAATCTGGGCTCACCATCGCTTCTCCATAGTTCATAGGTACATCATGATCTAGTAGCATGACTTCCAGAACAGGATTACCATACCACTCTAGTGCGGATCTTACTCTGGTTGATCTACGAGGTTTAGTAGTATCTTGTTCTGAAGTTTCATGATCATCATCATTAGCTTCCTCACTAATTGGTGTAGGTGTCACAGAAACCGGTTTCTGTGATGTACTACTTTACAATAAGGGAGTAGGTATAGTTACCTCATCAAGTTCTACTTTCCTCCCACTCACTTCTTTTGAGAGAAACTTCTTCTCTAGAAAGTTTCCGAATTTAGCAACAAAAGTCTTGCCTTCGGATCTGTGATAGAAGGTGTATCCAATAGTTTCCTTTGGATATCCTATGAACACACATTTCTCCGATTTAGGTTCGAGCTTATCAGGTTGAAGCTTTTTCACATAAGCATCACAGCCCCAAACTTTCAGAAATGACAACTTTGGTTTCTTGCCAAACCATAGTTCATAAGGCGTCGTCTCAATGGATTTTGATGGTGCCCTATTTAACGTGAATGCAGCCGTCTCTAAAGAATAACCCCAAAACGATAGCGGTAAATCAGTAAGAGACATCATAGATCGCACCATATCTAGTAAAGTACGATTACGACGTTCGGACACACCATTACGCTGTGGTGTTCCGGGTGGCGTGAGTTGCCAAACTATTCCGCATTGTTTCAAATGTACACCAAACTCGTAACTCAAATATTCTCCTCCACGATCAGATCGTAGGAATTTTATTTTCTTGTTACGATGATTTTCAACTTCACTCTGAAATTCTTTGAACTTTTCAAATGTTTCAGACTTATGTTTCATTAAGTAGATATACCCATATCTGCTTAAGTCATCTGTGAAGGTGAGAAAATAACGATATCCGCCACAAGCCTCAACATTCATCGGACCACATACATCTGTATGTATGATTTGCAACAAATCTGTTTCTTCTCCATAGTACCGGAGAACGGTGTTTTTGTCATCTTACCCATAAGGCATGGTTCGCAAGTACCAAGTGATTCATAATCAAGTGGTTCCAAAAGTCCATCAGTATGGAGTTTCTTCATGCGCTTTATACCGATATGACCTAAACGGCAGTGCCACAAATAAGTTGCACTATCATTATCAACTCTGCATCTTTTGGCTTCAACATTATGAATGTGTGTGTCACTACTATCGAGATTTAATAAGAATAGACCATTCTTCATGGGTGCATGACCATAAAATATTTTACTCATATAAATAGAACAACCATTATTCTCTGATTTAAATGAATAACCGTCTCGCATCAAACAAGATCCATATATAATGTTCATGCTCAACGCTGGCACCAAATAACAATTATTTAGGTCTAATACTAATCCCGAAGGTAGATGTAGAGGTAGCGTGCCGACCGCGATCACATCGACTTTGGAACCATTTCCCACGCGCATCGTCACCTCGTCCTTAGCCAATCTTCGCTTAATCCGTAGTCCCTGTTTCGAGTTGCAAATGTTAGCAACAGAACCAGTATCAAATACCCAGGTGCTACTGCTAGCATTAGTAAGGTACACATCAATATCATGTATATCACATATACCTTTGTTCACCTTGCCATCCTTCTTATCCGCCAAATACTTGGGGCAGTTCCGCTTCCAGTGACCAGTCTGCTTGCAGTAGAAGCACTCAGTTTCAGGC
Source organism: Triticum dicoccoides (assembly GCF_002162155.2). Lineage (NCBI taxonomy): Eukaryota > Viridiplantae > Streptophyta > Magnoliopsida > Poales > Poaceae > Triticum > Triticum dicoccoides. Next base: position 56,357,883 of record NC_041382.1, read on the forward strand.
TTAGGGCCAAATTTGGGTTTCTTCTCTTGAGCAGCAACTTGCTTGCTGTTCTTTTTGAAGTTCCCCTTCTTCTTCCCTGTGCCCTTTTTCTTGAAACTAGTGGTCTTGTTGACCATCAACACTTGATGCTCCTTCTTGATTTCTACCTCCGCAGCTTTCAGCATTGCGAAGAGCTCGGGAATAGTCTTATTCATCCCTTGCATATTATAGTTCATCACGAAGCTCTTGTAGCTAGGTGGCAGTGATTGGAGAATTCTGTCAATGATGCAATCATCTAGAAGATTGACTCCCAATTGAATCAAGTGATTATTATACCCAGACATTTTGAGTATATGCTCACTGACAGAACTGTTCTCCTCCATCTTGCAGCTATAGAACTTATTGGAGACTTCATATCTCTCAATCCGGGCATTTGCTTGAAATATTAACTTCAACTCCTGGAACATCTCATATGCTCCATGACGTTCAAAACGTCGTTGAAGTCCCGATTCTAAGCCGTAAAGCATGGCACACGGAACTATCGAGTAGTCATCAGCTTTGCTCTGCCAGACGTCCATAACATCTGGTGTTGCTCCAGCAGCAGGCCTGGCACCCAGCGGTGCTTCCAGGACGTAATTCTTCTGTGCAGCAATGAGGATAATCCTCAAGTTACGGACCCAGTCCGTGTAAATGCTACCATCATCTTTCAACTTTGCTTTCTCAAGGAACGCATTAAAATTCAACGGAACAACAGCACGGGCCATCTATCTACAATCAAACATAAACAAGCAATATACTATCAGGTACTAAGTTCATGATAAATTTAAGCCCAGTTAATCATATTACTAAATAACTCCCACTTAGATAGACATCCCTCTAATCCTCTAAGTGATCAGGTGATCCAAATCAACTAAACCATGTCCGATCATCACGTGAGATGGAGTAGTTTCATTGGTGAACATCGCTATGTTGATCATATCTACTATATGATTCACGCTCGACCTTTTGGTCTCCGTGTTCCGAGGCCATATCTGTATATGCTTGGCTCGTCAAGTATAACCTGAGTATTCCGCGTGTGCAACTGTTTTGCACCCGTTGTATTTGAACGTAGAGCCTATCACACCCAATCATCACATGGTGTCTCAGCATGAAGAACTTCTGCAATGGTGCATACTCAGGGAGAACACTTCTTGATAATTAGTGAGAGATCATCTTAAAATGCTACCGTCAATCAAAGCAAGATAAGATGTATAAAAGATAAACATCACATGCAATCAATATAAGTGATATGATATGGCCATCATCATCTTGTGCTTGTGATCTCCATCTTCGAAGCACCGTCATGATCACCATCGTCACCGGCACGACACCTTGATCATCATCATAGCATCGTTGTCGTCTTGCCAATCTTATGCTTCCACGACTATCGCTACCGCTTAGTGATAAAGTAAAGCATTACAACGCAATTGCATTGCATACAATAAAGCGACAACCATATGGCTCCTGCCAGTTGCCGATAACTTAGTTACAAAACATGATCATCTCATACAATAAAATTTAGCATCATGTCTTGACCATATCACATCACAACATGCCCTGCAAAAACAAGTTAGACGTCCTCTGCTTTGTTGTTGCAAGTTTTACGTGGCTGCTACGGGCTTAGCAAGAACCGTTCTTACCTACGCATCAAAACCACAATGATAGTTTGTCAAGTTGGTGCTGTTTTAACTTTCGCAAGGACCGAGCGTAGCCACACTTGGTTCAACTAAAGTTGGAGAAACTGACACCCGCTAGCCACCTTTGTGCAAAGCACGTCGGGAGAACCGGTCTCGCGTAAGCGTACGCGTAATGTCGGTCCGGACCGCTTCGTCCAACAATACCGCTGAACCAAAGTATGACATGCTAGTAAGCAGTATGACTTATATCGCCCACAACTCACTTGTGTTCTACTCGTGCATATAACATCAACGCATAAAAACCTGGCTCTGATACCACTATTGGGGAACGTAGTAATTTCAATATTTTCCTACGCACACGCTAGATCATGGTGATGCATAGCAACGAGAGGGGAGAGTGTGATCTACGTACCCTCGTAGACCGACAACGGAAGCGTTATGACAACGCGGTTGATGTAGTCGTATGTCTTCACGGCCCGACCGATCAAGCACCGAAACTACGGCACCTCCGAGTTCTAGCACACGCTTAGCTCGATGACGATCCCCGGACTCCGATCCAGCAAAGTGTCGGGGAAGAGTTCTGTCAGCACGATGGCGTGGTGACGATCTTGATGGTCTACTGTCGCAGGGCTTCGTCTAAGCACCACTACAATATTATCGAGGACTATGGTGGAAGGGGGCACCGCACACGGTTAAGAGAATGATCTTAGAGATCAACTTGTGTGTCTAGGGGTGCCCTCTGCCCCCGTATATAAAGGAGCCAAGGGGTGGTGCGGCCGGCCCTAGGAGGAGGCGCGCAGGAGGAGTCCTACTCCTACCGGGAGTAGGACTCCCCCCTTTCCCTAGTTGGATTAGGACTTGGGGACGAAGGAAGAGAGGGAAGAAAGGAAAG
>NC_041382.1:56360650-56533658 GCF_002162155.2 Triticum dicoccoides
CGCGGCAGCCCCTAGGCCTCCTCTCCTCTTCCTCCACTAGGCCCGTTAAGGCCCATTAGGTTACCATGGGGTTCCGGTAACCTCCCGGTACTCCGGTAAAATGCCGATTTCACCTGGAACACTTCCGATGTCCAAACATAGGCTTCCAATATATCAATCTTTATGTCTCGACCATTTCGAGACTCCTCGTCATGTCCGGGATCACATCTGGGACTCCGAACTAACTTCAGTACATCAAAATATATAAACTCATAATGAAACTGTCATCGTAACGTTAAGCGTGCGGACCCTACCGGTTCGAGAACAATGTAGACATGACCGAGACATGTCTCCGGTCAATAACCAATAGCGGAACCTGGATGCTCATATTGGCTCCCACATATTCTACGAAGATCTTTTATCGGTCAGACCGCATAACAACATACTTTGTTCCCTTTGTCATCGGTATGTTACTTGCCCGAGATTCGATCGTCGGTATCTCAATACCTAGTTCAATCTCGTTACTGGCAAGTCTCTTTACTCATTTCGTAACACATCATCTCACAACTAACTCATTAGTTGCAATGCTTGAAAGGCTTATGTGATGTGCATTACCGAGAGGGCCCAGAGATACCTCTCCGACAATCGGAGTGACACATCCTAATCTCGAAATACGCCAACCCAACATGTACCTTTGGAGACACCTGTAGAGCTCCTTTATAATCACCCAGTTACGTTGTGACGTTTGGTAGCACACAAAGTGTTCCTCCGGCAGACGGGAGTTGCATAATCTCATAGTCATAGGAAAATGTATAAGTCATGAAGAAAGCAATAGCAACATACTAAACGATCGGGTGCTAAGCTAATGGAATGGGTCATGTCAATCACATCATTCTCCTAATAATGTGATCCCGTTAATCAAATGACAACACATGTCTATGGTTAGGAAACATAACCATCTTTGATTAACGAGCTAGTCAAGTAGAGGCATACTAGTGACGTTTAGTTTGTCTATGTATTCACACAAGTATCATGTTTCCGGATAATACAATTCTAGCATGAACAATAAACATTTATCATGATATAAGGAAATAAAATAATAACTTTATTATTGCCTCCAGGGCATATTTCCTTCAATCATACCGTAGGCTAGCTTCTAGGGTTTAGCCTCTCTGATCTTGTGGTAGATCTACTCTTGTACTACCCATATCATCAATATTAATCAACCAGGACATAGGGTTTTACCTCCATCAAGAGGGCTCGAACCTGGGTAAAACATCGTGTCCCCTGCCTCATGTTACCATCCGGCCTAGACGCACAGTTCGGGACCCCTACCCGAGATCCGCCGGTTTTGACACCGACAGTTCCCCTAACAAAGCTTTCAATGAGAAATTTGTCGTGGCATGACCTCCATGTTCAAGATGTCCATGATGGGAGAGTTGAAGTTCTTCCTTGGCTTCGAAGTCAAACAAAGAAGATAAGGAACCTTCATCAACCAAGCCAAATACACTCAAGACATGCTCAAGAGATTCAAGCTAAGTGATGTCAAGCCGGCTTCCACTCCCATGCCCACCAAGTGCCAACTTGACATTGATCCCAATGGTAAAGCGGTGGATCAAAAGGTATATCGCTCCATGATTGGCTCCTTGCTTTACCTTTGTGTATCTAGACCAGATATCATGTTGAGTGTGGGAATTTGTGCACGGTTTAAAGCTGCACCTAAGGAAAGCCACTTTGTGGTGGTCAAGCGAATCTTTCGATATTTGGCTCATACCCCAAACTTTGGCTTATGGTACCTGTCGGTGTCAAAACCGGTGGATCTCGGGTAGGGGGTCCCGAACTGTGCGTCTAAGGCGGATGGTAACAGGAGGCAGGGGACACGATGTTTTACCCAGGTTCGGGCCCTCTTAATGGAGGTAAAACCCTACGTCCTGCTTGATTATTCTTGATAATATGAGTAGTACAAGAGTTGATCTACCACGAGATCGGAGAGGCTAAACCCTAGAAGCTAGCCTATGGTATGATTGTATCTTGTTCTACGGACTAAAACCCTCCGGTTTATATAGACACCGGAGGGGGCTAGGGTTACACAAGGTCGGTTACAAAGGAGGAGATATACATATCCGTATTGGCTAGCTTGCCTTCCACGCCAAGTAGAGTCCCATCCGGACACGGGACGAAGTCTTCAATCTTGTATCCTCATAGTCCAACAGTCCGGCCAAAGGATATGGTCCGGCTGTCCAGAGACCCCCTAATCCAGGACTCCCTCAGTAGCCCCTGAACCAGGCTTCAATGACAATGAGTTCGGCGCGCAATGTTGTCTTCGGCATTGCAAGGCGGGTTCCTCCTCCGAATACACCATGGAAGAATTTGAATACAAGGATAGTGTCCGACCCTACAAAATAAGTTCCACATACCACCGTAGAGAGAATAATATTTCCACAAATCCAATCTGGTGACACGTTTTGGCAGTATGACATCATGCCATGGCCCGGTAATTATTTGAACCGTTTTTCTTTAACCATCCCCGCACAAAACGCGAGGCAGTTTCTTGACACGTCTTGTCAAAGCAGAGACCTTGTTCCCCTTATTACGGGATTCTCATCAATACGGACATGGGTAACCCAACCGTGCCTAGGACTCCTAGATTTTAGGCAAGTCCCAAACGGCCACGAGGAGGACGCTTGATATCCACCCTCTTTATAAAGGGAAAAGGCTTTTACTTTTTTCCCTCCCGTGCTCAATCGAATCCTTCCCCCGCCTCGAGTTCTAACACCCAAAGCCCAGGTTAGGTGCTTCGGACCTTCAATCATGTCTGGATCCAGCCTTCAAGGCTGGTGGATGCCTTCCTCCGTCACGGAGGAGGATATCAAGAAGTTGAGCGAGGCCAGATACCTGACCGCCGAAATTTCGCATAGGCTGCCCACCCGAGGGCAGGTCATCCCCACTCCCGAACCCAACAAGAGCATTGTGTTCGTCTCCCACTTCCGCCGAGGACTAGGCCTCACTCTGGATCCCTTTGTTAGGGGTCTTATGTTCTATTACAGGCTGGATTTTCACGACCTAGCCCCGGATTCCCTCCTTCACATCTCGTCATTTATTGTCGTCTGTGAGACCTTCATCCGCATTACCCCTCACTTCGGCCTATGGCTCAAGACCTTTGATGTGAAGCCGAAGATGGTCGAGGGGCAGTACGCAGCGTGCGGAGGTGCTCTAATAAGCAAAATTGCTGGCGCTCCATGGCTGAAGGGCTCCTTTCCAGAGGTGTCCAGATTGTGGCAACGGGAGTGGTTTTATGTCATAGCTCCCCGAAGTGCCAAGTGGGTAGCCGCCCCCACCTTTCGCTCGGGCGCTCCACCACAACTGATGTCATGGATCAGCATGGGGCTGAGTTGGGGCCCAGCCAAGGACGTGCCCATACTGCAGAGCCGCATCCGAGATCTCTTCAAGGGAGATTTCAGTCTGGTTATGGTAATGCAAGTCATGCTGGTTCGTCGAGTCCAGCCTTGCAAACGCCGGCCCCTTCACATGTGGGAATTCAACCCGGAAGGACCGCGCACTATTCAGAATTTCCTTGGCCTGACGCACGAGGAGATGTACAAATCGTTCTTCGGACCCCAAATAGAGTGTCCGGACACTACCGAGGATGTGGGCCTGAGCAGCAACCGCACCGCGACCCAAGTAAGTAATCCCATGGCCGAACACACTGTCCCTTTTTTTATCATGACATCATTCTGAAGAATCGCTCTTTGACCAGGACTGGATAACAAAGGTGAAGATGATCCGGTGTTCGGCCCCCCTTCCTGAAGGCTTGGACAATCCGGTGTTGGAAAAGATACTCGAGCCAGCACCTTGCCTGGTGCCCTCAAAGGAAGATGAAGGGGGGAATAAAGAGGGCGAAAGCGGGCCTCCACCGCTACCTATTCCAACCGAGGGAATGAGCGCCTCCGTGAGGAAGGACAACCCAGGGGAAGAATCTGACATTCTCTCGCCCCGGGGAAGGAAGAGGACTACCTCTGAAGATCCGGAAACCAAGGTTTCCAAACGGGAGAAGAAATCTCCACCAGAGGGTCCTGCCTTAGAGGGTGCTCTTTCCGCACAATGTCCGCGCGGGGATCAGCCCTCTAACAAGCTGTAAGTAATCAAAAAGTACTTAATAGTGAAGATATCCTTCCTTACTTCTGAGGAAAATAACCGAAGCATTTATCTTGCAGTTCGGATCTTAGCCCTTCTCAACAGAGCTCGTCTTCAGGGGATCTTCTTCCGGAGATGATGGAGAGCGAAACGCCTCCCCCGGACTCCCCAGCTCAAGAAGTGGGCAACCTTGAAGTGTCATCGCGGAGGGTCTCTCCGGATCCGGCGAGGCTAGAAGATAATCCTATGGCCACCCGAAGTCCCCAGTATCCGTCTCTTGAAGAGAGCAACCAAAAGAGTCCGGCACCATTTGGTATGCGGTCAGACGTACTGAGGGATCTGCTAGAGCGAGCGACTATCTCAGAAGAGCACCATACATTGATGGGTACGGTGATTGAAAGGATTTCGTCCGCTGAAAGCAGGTTGCATGAAGCCTCTATGAGTCTACTGACGGGTTTTGAGGTACGTGAAATGATGTACATTTTTGACAGCACCGCACATTTTAAGGTGTGCCCTGTGTAGATAGTAGCCCTTGAGACTCTGGTTGTCGTCGAGAACGGCGGCAAACAGAGGATCGTAGTCCCAGGTAATAACCAGACCGCCTTTATGTGCAGGTGGTTGAAGCTCTGGTGGCTAGCCGGACTGATGGGTTTGCCGGACTAAAGCGGCAACTGGATGCGGCAAATGCCGACATTGTGCTTGTCAACAAGCGGCTTGACGAGGCACAGGGTGAGTGATTTTTCTGGTGATCGTCACATGATAAGAGTAGCATAATGCCAGTATATTTAATATGTTGTGACTGCAGATGGAGCTGCCACCATGGAGACCCTTCGGGCGGAGCTTGCCCGAGCCAAGGAGCAAGCAAGGAGTAGTAATGCGGCCGCTTTAAAGGCGGCCGAAGAGTTAAGAGACGAAAAGGCCGCGCATTGTGAGAGCAAAGAGAAAATGGTTGAGATGGCTGTAAAGTTAAAAGACACTACCGACCGTTGCCAACTTCTTGAAGAAGAAAACCGGGTGAAGGCGACGGACCTAGAAAAGTCCACGATGGCGACCAAAGACACCCGCTCTGCGGTGAGAGCGAAGAAGGAGGAGCTGCGTCAAGCCGGGGATATCGCAGCTGGGAAACCTTTCATGCTGTGGAGGAAGTTTGGAGATCCTCAATATGCCCCTCTGGACCGGCTATGGAGTTCAGCGGACGCATATCCGGACTTGGCGGCGAGTGCTGTCGATGAAGTCGAATACTTCCGAGATCAAACAGATCGTGAAGTGGACAAGCTATTCTGGTCACAATTTAATGTTCCAGAGCGTCCGCTTCCATTGACTGATCGGCTTGTTGAATGGGCCGAGCTGAATAGATTGTCCGGACTCGCCATGAGGTCTGTTGTGGATCATTTGTGGCCGGAAAGGCCAAAGCCGAACAACTATTTTAGTTTGGTGCAGCAGTTCCTTGGTGCGGTGCCGCGCATTAATGCGATGAAGAGGTCGGCGTGCATAGAAGGCTCGCGGATGGCCCTTGCCCGTGTCAAAACATACTGGGAGGAGATGGATGCCACCACTGTCGCGGTGCAGGGTTCGGCCATAGGCCGAATGGCTGCCGAGCACTATTTTGAAGAAGTTCTTGAAGGCGCTCGTTCGATAGAGGCCCAGTGCTCGAAGAATATTATGTTTGAATGACATGTATTCCCATTGTAAAAACAATGTTTTATTAAGTTTATCAAGGCTGTATTTATACTTTTGCCCGAAAGTATTATGATGCCTCCTGTGCGGCCGTTTATGTATATATGTATATAACCTGAAAGATTGCAGTCGTCGGCTTCAGCCCCCACGCATATAATGCGGGGGTGTTCGCAGAAGACGCATGTTCACACTTGATCCAACGTCTTGGTCCATTAAGGAGGTGATAGCGCAGCGAACTAGGCAACCAGACTATAATGCTTTAACACTTTCACTTAGCTAGAGGAGTTTGACAGTGGGGCTACTATATAGCCCCTGGTGGCTCCACACTCATCCGAATTCGGGGTGCGTACATGCCTAGCCGAGAAACGGCCCTTCGTTAAGGCGGAGGAATCCCGAAGATTCCGGTAGGTCATCGAGTGGTTGACTAGTCTCACGCTATATCATGACAGTCAGTTTTCGGCTTTCTCTACTGAGGTGCTCGTCCGGATGAACCAGGGCACAATCGCAATAGTTCTCCTGGTGCCGCCTTAGCCAATAGAGTGGAACGTAAGGTAGCAAAACACAGGAGCCGGGCAAACCCAATATTTGACCAAAGACATGATTCGGAGCTGATGCATATAAGGCCAAACTCGCAACGCTGAACACTCCCTAAGGTATTCGGTCTTTATGGCGTAAACCGGGCCTAAACAGTGCCCTTTGTAATAAGCCCCTGGTGTCCAGGTATGTGCAACATTCTGACATGGCCACATGCCAATACGTCAGCATCCTTCTCAATTGTACTGAGAATCCGGGGGATGTGTATCAACAAGAGATAGTAAAAAAGGTTTATGCAGGGTCTTAATCTAAAAAGAATCCTTGGAACGGGTCCCTGCTGCACGTCTGCGCCTGTGTCTTCGTTGTGCCGTATCCTGGACGGGTGTAGCACGATGGTCATCTGTAAAAGAGAGGAACTTAGTTGAAAAGTTGTCGTGCAAAAAGGTAGGTTGTACTAAAGAAAATATGTACAGTTTAAGATGAGTAAAATTGAGCCTAATTGTCACTTGTTTACGCGCGTTGAGCCCCTTGTATTGTAATAGGGGTATAGCCATCAAACCTGTATCAATTACATATAATTGCGCCGGACTCGTCTAACCGCGTCCGTGGTCTTAACGACCTGTCAGATGCTTCAGTTGGTGAGGCCGTTTAGCGTGCGGCTGCCAAGGCAGCCGCACGGTCTTCCGCGCGCAAGGAGTGCTCGATATGTCCATTTACCGTAATGATGCCGCATGGACCGGGCATCTTAAGCATAAGAGAAGCGTAATGCAGTATTGCGTTAAAGCGAGCGAAAGCTTCGCGTCCGAGTAGAGCTTGATAGCCACTTTGGAACGGAGCGATGTGGAAGGTTAACTTTTCGCTGTGGAAGTTATCGGGAAAGCCGAATATAACCTCTAGTAGTAGGGAGCCCGTGCAATGGGCTTCTGGGCCTGGCGTTACTCCTTTAAAGGTAGTATTGCTATGGCTAATTTTTGCTGGGTCTATCCCCATGTTGCGTACTGTGTCCTGATATATCAGGTTTAAACTACTGCCGCCGTCCATCAGAACTCGTGTGAAGTGGTATCCATCAATTATTGGGTCTAGTACCAAGGCAGCCCGTCCTGCACGCCGGACACTTGCCGAGTAATCCCGATGGTCAAAAGTGATCGGTTGGGACGACCAGTGGAAGAATTCCGCGGTGATAGGCCCTGGGGCATGTGTCTCTGGGAGTGCCGCTTTGTTTATCCCCTTTATTATGTGTAACACGCTGACTGTTTTGACTTCTGGTGGGAATTTCTTCTGTTCCCCAGTGCTTTGCTTGCGAGGCTCGTCCTCGTATTCGCTCGGTGTATCCTGCCCCTTATGTTCGGCGTTGAGCTTGCCAGACTGCTTGAAGACCCAACATTCTCTATGGGTATGATTTGCAGGTTTGTTGGGGGTACTATGGATCTGACATATTTGGTCCAGAATCTTGTTTAGGCTGGACAATTCGTCTCTATTGCCTTTGGAGGGCGGCTTTTGCTGACCAGGCTAGGAGCTTCTGAATCTGGCGTTTACCGCCGTGCTCTTCGGGCTGTCTTCGTTATTCCGGCGCGTGTTTTTGCTGCGTCGTGATTTCCCGTTCATGTCCCTGACTTCGGATGTACTTGGGTCACTAGTGCTGCATCAGGCTAACCAGCTGTCCTCACCCACGCAAAAGCGGGTCATGAGGCTTGTTAATGCTGCCATTGTTCTCAACTTTTCTTGGCCAAGGTGTCTGGCGAGCCATTTGTCTCGAACGCTGTGCTTGAAAGCTGCTAAGGCTTCGGCGTCTGGACAGTCTACTATTTGGTTCTTCTTGGTGAGGAACCTGTTCCAAAGCTTTCGGGCTGACTCTCCGGGCTATTGAGTTATATGACTTAAATCGTCTGCATCCGGTGGTCGGATATAGGTCCCTTGAAAATTTGCCCGAAAGGCGTCTTCGAGCTCTTCCCAGCTTCCAATGGAGTTTTCGGGGAGACTTTTAAGCCAGTGCTGAGCTGGCCCTTTGAGCTTGAGGGGTAAGTACTTGATGGCGTGGAGATCGTCTCCTTGAGCCATGTGGATATGGAGGATATAGTCCTTAATCCAGACCCCAGGGTCTGTTGTTCCGTCGTACGCCTCTATGTTTATGGGTTTGAATCCCTCTGGAAATTCATGGTCCAGCACCTCATCGGTGAAACATAGGGGGTGTGCGGCACCCCTGTATTTGGGTGTACCGTGGTGTTCGCATGTTTGTTGTGTTGTATTGCATACTAGAGCGTGCTTGCGTGGCCCGTATATGGATCTGGTTGCGCCGTCCTTTTGATGCGAGCCCTCGCGTGGATCGCGTACTAGCTTATGTGCGGCGTCGTTTGCCACTCTATATTGGCCACGAGGTCGTCTATCCGACCGGATGGCCATTTTGTTTTCTAATTGCGGGGGATCTAAGGCCTCCTCGTCGAATTCGGGTAGCAACTTTCGCTTCGGGTAGCTCTTGGTGTGGCGATTACCGCCGTACTTCGCTGCTGTGTTGAGTACTTCACTCCATCTGATTCTGAGTGTGTCTTGCGCAGCTCTGAGCCTTTGCTTCTGCTTTTTCAGACTCCTTGTAGTGGCAACAAGCCTTTGATGGGCATTCTGTTGCTCCGGGCACCTGTCCGGTGTGATTTCGTCCGGACTGTTATCTTCGATGGAGTCGGGTTGTTCGGTTTGATTCTCCATGTTGGCTTGGTCGGGCGATGATTCACCCTACTCTATCGCTGGGTCTATATGACTGTTGTTTCTGCCGAAGCGGGATTTGGAGCGGCGCTTACGCCGCCGCTTTGACTGCTTCTCGAGGGAACAACCCTTCGTTGCGTCCTTCTGTTCCTCGTTGTCGTTTTCTTTGGGTGTGTCCACCATGTATACATCATATGATGAAGTGGGCGTCTAGTGCCCTGTGGGCAGTGGTTCCTGTTCGTCTCCTGCATCATCATCCATACCGTCGATGTCTTCGGAGTCGAGGTCGAGCATGTCGGTCAAATCATCAACAGTGGCTACTAAGTGAGTGGTGGGTGGGCGGCGAATTTCTTCATCATCCGCACCCCAATCCTGCTGGACATAGTTCGGCCAAGACTCTCCTGACAAGGAGAGAGACCTTAATGAGTTCAGTATGTCAATGAAGGGCGAGTGATGAAAGATATCCGCGGAGGTAAACTCCATGATCGGCGCCTAGTCGGATTCGATAGGCACGGGCGCAGGCGGTTCGGAGTCCGTGGCCGGGGAAGGATCCGACAATGTGGCATCATGGCTCTCGTGAAGGGTAAGGTCAATATTCGGCTCGATCGCCGCTGAGTGTGCGGCCTCTGTGGCGGGGTCTATCCACCCGTCCATGGATGGCGCAACTGGCTCCGAATTGAGGGTCGAAGCGGTTGCCGGCGCGATCTCCTGGACACTGTCTGATGGCAGAGCTAAATCATGCTCATCGTGACCGCACGGCGCACTAAGCAGGGGCTCGAATCCATCGAAGATCAAGCCTCCGTAGATATCGGCCGTGTATTTTAAGCTTCCAAACCTGACCTGATGGCCAGGGGCGTAACTCTCGATCTGCTCCAGATGGCCAAGCGAGTTGGCCCGTAGTGCGAAGTCGCCGAATACAAAGATCTTTCCGAGGAGAAAAGTCTCACCCTGGACTGCATCGCTATCGATGATCGAAGGAGCCATCAAGCCTAATGGCGACGACACAGAGGAACTCTCAATGAAAGCACCAATGTCAGTGTCAAAACCGGCAGATCTCGGGTAGGGGGTCCCGAACTGTGCGTCTAAGGCGGATGGTAACAGGAGGCAGGGGACACGATGTTTTACCCAGGTTCGGGCCCTCTTGATGGAGGTAAAACCCTACATCCTACTTGATTATTCTTGATAATATGAGTAGTACAAGAGTTGATCTACCACGAGATCGGAGAGGCTAAACCCTAGAAGCTAGCCTATGGTATGATTGTATCTTGTCCTACGGACTAAAACCCTCCGGTTTATATAGACACCGGAGGGGGCTAGGGTTACACAAGGTCGGTTACAAAGGAGGAGATATACATATCTGTATTGCCTAGCTTGCCTTCCACGCCAAGTAGAGTCCCATCCAGACACGGGACGAAGTCTTCAATCTTGTATCCTCATAGTCCAACAGTCCGGCCAAAGGATATGGTCCGGCTGTCCGGAGACCCCCTAATCCAGGACTCCCTCAGTACCCAAGAGGAGCAAACTTCAAGCTTGTAGGATATTCGGACTCCGATTGGGCGGGAGACAAAGTGGATAGGCAGTCCACTTCCGGAGGGTACCAATTTTCTTGGTTGCTCTTTGGTGAGTTGGTCTTCCAAGAAACAAAATTGTGTGTCTCTCTCGTCCACCAAAGCGGAGTATGTGGTGGCCGGTAGTTGTTGTGCACAACTTCTTTGGATGAGGCAAACTTTAAAGGATTACAGTGTCATTTGTGACAAAGTGCCTCTTTGGTGTGACAATGAAAGTGTTGGGGAACGTAGTAATTTCAAAATTTTCCTACGCACACGCAAGATCATAGTGATGCATAGCAACGAGAGGGGAGAGTGTGATCTACGTACCCTCGTAGACCGACAGCGGAAGCGTTATGACAACGCGGTTGATGTAGTCGTACGTCTTCACGGCCCGACCGATCAAGCAACGAAACTACGGCACCTCTGAGTTCTAGCACACGTTCATCTCGATGACGATCCCCGGACTCTGATCCAGCAAAGTGTCGGGGAAGAGTTCCGTCAGCACGACGGCGTGGTGACGATCTTGATGTTCTACTGTCGCAGGGCTTCGCCTAAGCACCACTACAATATTATCGAGGACTATGGTGGAAGGGGGCACCGCACACGGTTAATAGAACGACCTTAGATATCAACTTGTGTGTCTAGGGGTGCCCCCTGCCCCCGTATATAAAGGAGCCAAGGGGGGGGGTGCGGCCGGCCCTAGGAGGAGGCGCGCAGGAGGAGTCCTACTCCTACCGGAGTAGGACTCCCCCCTTTCCCTAGTTGGATTAGGACTTGGGGAAGAAGGAAGAGAGGGAATAAAGGACAGGGGGGGGCGCCGCCCCCCTCCTTGTCCAATTCGGACTTGGGGGGGGGGGGCGGCAGCCCCTAGGCATCCTCTCCTCTTCCTCCACTAGGCCCATTAAGGCCCATTAGGTTACCGGGGGGTTCCGGTAACCTCCTGGTACTCCGGTAAAATGCCGATTTCACCCGGAACACTTCCGATGTCCAAACATAGGCTTCCAATATATCAATCTTTATGTCTCGACCATTTCGAGACTCCTCGTCATGTCCGTGATCACATCCGGGACTCCGAACTAACTTCGGTACATCAAAATATATAAACTCATAATGAAACTGTCATCATAACGTTAAGCGTGCGGACCCTACAGGTTCGAGAACAATGTAGACATGACCGATACATGTCTCCGGTCAATAACCAATAGCGGAACCTGGATTCTCATATTGGCTCCCACATATTCTACGAAGAACTTTTATCGGTCACACCGCATAACAACATACTTTGTTCCCTTTGTCATGGTATGTTACTTGCCCGAGATTCGATCGTCGGTATCTCAATACCTAGTTCAATCTCGTTACCGGCAAGTCTCTTTACTTGTTTCTTAATACATCATCTCACAACTAACTCATTAGTTGCAATTCTTGCAAGGCTTATGTGATGTGCATTACCGAGAGGGCCCAGAGATACCTCTTCGACAATCGGAGTGACACATCCTAATCTCGAAATACGCCAACCCAACATGTACCTTTGGAGACACCTGTAGAGCTCCTTTATAATCACCCAGTTACGTTGTGATGTTTGGTAGCACACAAAGTGTTCCTCCGGCAAATGGGAGTTGCATAATCTCATAGTCATAGGAACATGTATAAGTCATGAAGAAAGCAATAGCAACATACTAAATGATCGGGTGCTAAGCTAATGGAATGGGTCATGTCAATCACATCATTCTCCTAATAATGTGATCCCGTTAATCAAATGACAACACATGTCTATGGTTAGGAAACATAACCATCTTTGATTAACGAGCTAGTCAAGTAGAGGCATACTAGTGACGTTTAGTTTGTCTATGTATTCACACAAGTATTATGTTTCCGGATAATACAATTCTAGCATGAACAATAAACATTTATCATGATATAAGGAAATAAAATAATAACTTTATTATTGCCTCTAGGGCATATTTCCTTCAGTCTCCCACTTGCACTAGAGTCATGGAGCTTTGGTGTTGATCATGTTTTGCTCGTGGAAGAGGCTTAGTCAATGGGTCTGCTACATTCAGATCCGTATGTATCTTGCAAATCTCTATGTCTCCCACCTGGACTAGATCCCGGATGGAATTGAAGCGTCTCTTGATGTGCTTGGTTCTCTTGTGAAATCTGGATTCCTTTGCCAAGGCAATTGCACCAGTATTGTCACAAAAGATTTTCATTGGACCCAATGCACTAGGTATGACACCTAGATCGGATATGAACTCCTTCATCCAGACTCCTTCGTTTGCTGCTTCCGAAGCAGCTATGTACTCTGCTTCACATGTAGATCCCGCCACAACGCTTTGTTTAGAACCGCACCAACTGACAGCTCCACCGTTTAATGTAAACACGTATCCGGTTGCGATTTAGAATCGTCCGGATCAGTGTCAAAGCTTGCATCAACGTAACCATTTACGATGAGCTCTTTGTCACCTCCATATATGAGAAACATATCCTTAGTCCTTTTCAGGTATTTCAGGATGTTCTTGACCGCTGTCCAGTGATCCACTCCTGGATTACTTTGGTACCTCCCTGCTAGACTTATAGCAAGACACACATCAGGTCTGGTAGACAGAATTGCATACATGATAGAGCCTATGGCTGAAGCATAGGGAACATCTTTCATTTTCTTTCTATATTCTGCATTGGTCGGGCATTGAGTCTTACTCAATTTCACACCTTGTAACACATGCAAGAATCCTTTCTTTGCTTGATCCATTTTGAACTTCTTCAAAACTTTGTCAAGGTATGTGCTTCGTGAAATTCCAATTAAGCATCTCGATCTATCTCTATAGATCTTAATGCCCAATATGTAAGCAGCTTCACCGAGGTCTTTCATTGAAAAACTCTTATTCAAGTATCCCTTTATGCTATCCAAAAATTCTATATCATTTTCGATTAGTAATATGCCATCTACTTTGTTAGCTCCCTTTGGATCGACAAAACCTTCCGGTTGCATCATATACAACTCTTCTTCCAGAAACCATTCAGGAATGCAGTTTTGACATCCATCTGCCATATTTCATAATCATAAAATGCGGCAATTGCTAACATGATTCGGACAGACTTAAGCATCGCTACGGGTGAGAAGGTCTCATCGTAGTCAATCCCTTGAACTTGTCGAAAACCTTTTGCGACAAGTCGAGCTTTGTAGACAGTAACATTACCGTCAGCGTCAGTCTTCTTCTTGAAGATCCATTTATTCTCAATTACTTGCCGATCTTTTGGCAAGTCAACCAAAGTCCACACTTTGTTCTCATACATGGATCCCATCTTATCTTTCATGGCTTCAAGCCATTTTGTGGAATCTGGGCTCACCATCGCTTCTCCATAGTTCGTAGGTTCATCATGATCTAGTAGCATGACTTCCAGAACAGGATTACCGTACCACTCTGGTGCGGATGTTAGTCTGGTTGATCTACGAGGTTCAGTAGTATCTTGTTCTGAAGTTTCATGATCATCATCATTAGCTTCCTCACTAATTGGTGTAGGTGTCACAGAAACCGGTTTCTGTGATGTACTACTTTCCAATAAGGGAGCAGGTACAGTTACCTCATCAAGTTCTACTTTCCTCCCACTCACTTCTTTCGAGAGAAACTCCTTCTCTAGAAAGTTTCCGAATTTAGCAACAAAAGTCTTGCCTTCGGATCTGTGATAGAAGGTGTATCCAATAGTTTCCTTTGGATATCCTATGAAGACACATTTCTCTGATTTGGGTTCGAGCTTATCAGGTTGAAGCTTTTTCACATAAGCATCGCAGCCCCAAACTTTCAGAAACGACAACTTTGGTTTCTTGCCAAACCACAGTTCATAAGGCGTCGTCTCAATAGATTTTAATGGTGCCCTATTTAATGTGAATGCGGCCGTCTCTAAAGCATAACCCCAAAATGATAGCGGTAAATCAGTAAGAGACATCATAGATCGCACCATATCTAGTAAAGTACGATTACGACGTTCAGACACACCATTACGCTGTGGTGTTCCGGGTGGCGTGAGTTGCGAAATTATTCCGCATTGTTTCAAATGTACACCAAACTCGTAACTCAAATATTCTCCTCCACGATCAGATCGTAGGAATTTTATTTTCTTGTTACGTTGATTTTCAACATCACTCTGAAATTCTTTGAACTTTTCAAATGTTTCAGACTTATGTTTCATTAAGTAGATATACCCATATCTTCTTAAGTCATCTGTGAAGGTGAGAAAATAACGATATCCGCCACGAGCCTCAACATTCATCGGACCACATACATCTGTATGTATGATTTCCAACAAATCTGTTGCTCTATCCATAGTACCGGAGAACGGTGGTTTTGTCATCTTACCCATAAGGCACGGTTCGCAAGTAGCAAGTGATTCATAATCAAGTGGTTCCAAAAGTCCATCAGTATGGAGTTTCTTCATGCGCTTTATACCGATATGACCTAAACGGCAGTGCCACAAATAAGTTGCACTATCATTATCAACTCTGCATCTTTTGGCTTCAACATTATGAATGTGTGTGTCACTACTATCGAGATTTAATAAGAATAGACCATTCTTCATGGGTGCATGACCATAAAAGATTTTACTCATATAAATAGAACAACCATTATTCTCTGATTTAAATGAATAACCGTCTCGCATCAAACAAGATCCATATATAATGTTCATGCTCAACGCTGGCACCAAATAACAATTATTTAGGTCTAATACTAATCCCGAAGGTAGATGTAGAGGTAGCGTGCCGACCGCGATCACATCGACTTTGGAACCATTTCCCACGCACATCGTCACCTCGTCCTTAGCCAATCTTCGCTTAATCCGTAGTCCCTATTTCGAGTTGCAAATGTTAGCAACAGAACCAGTATCAAATACCCAGGTGCTACTGCGAGCATTAGTAAGGTACACATCGATAACATGTATATCACATATACCTTTGTTCACCTTGCCATCCTTCTTATCCGCCAAATACTTGGGGCAGTTCCGCTTCCAGTGACTAGTCTGCTTGCAGTAGAAGCACTCAGTTTCAGGCTTAGGTCCAAATTTGGGTTTCTTCTCTTGAGCAGCAACTTGTTTGCTGTTCTTTTTGAAGTTCCCCTTCTTCTTCCCTGTGCCCTTTTCTTGAAACTAGTGGTCTTGTTGACCATCAACACTTGATGCTCCTTCTTGATTTCTACCTCCGCAGCTTTCAGCATTGCGAAGAGCTCGGGAATAGTCTTATTCATCCCTTGCATATTATAGTTCATCACGAAGCTCTTGTAGCTAGGTGGCAGTGATTGGAGAATTCTGTCAATGATGCAATCATCTGGAAGATTGACTCCCAATTGAATCAAGTGATTATTATACCCAGACATTTTGAGTATATGCTCACTGACAGAACTGTTCTCCTCCATCTTGCAGCTATAGAACGTATTGGAGACTTCATATCTCTCAATCCGGGCATTTGCTTGAAATATTAACTTCAACTCCCGGAACATCTCATATGCTCCATGACGTTCAAAACGTCGTTGAAGTCCCGATTCTAAGCCGTAAAGCATGGCACACTGAACTATCGAGTAGTCATCAGCTTTGCTCCGCCAGACGTCCATAACATCTGGTGTTGCTCCAGCAGCAGGCCTGGCACCCAGCGGTGCTTCCAAGACGTAATTATTCTGTGCAGCAATGAGGATAATCCTCAAGTTACGGACCCAGTCCATGTAATTGCTACCATCATCTTTCAACTTTGCTTTCTCAAGGAACGCATTAAAATTCAACAGAACAACAACACATTCCATCTATCTACAATCAAACATAAACAAGCAAGATACTATCAGGTACTAAGTTCATGATAAATTTAAGTTCAATTAATCATATTACTAAAGAACTCCCACTTAGATAGACATCCCTCTAATCCCCTAAGTGATCACGTGATCCAAATCAACTAAACCATGTCCGATCATCACGTGAGATGGAGTAGTTTCATTGGTGAACATCACTATGTTGATCATATCTACTATATGATTCACGCTCGACCTTTCGGTCTCCGTGTTCCGAGGCCATATCTGTATATGCTTGGCTCGTCAAGTATAACCTGAGTATTCCGCGTGTGCAACTGTTTTGCACCCGTTGTATTTGAACGTAGAGCCTATCACACCCGATCATCACGTGGTGTCTCAGCATGAAGAACTTTCGCAACGATGCATACTCAGGGAGAACACTTCTTGATATTTAGTGAGAGATCATCTTAAAATGCCACCGTCAATCAAAGCAAGATAAGATGTATAAAAGATAAACATCAAATGCAATCAATATAAGTGATATGATATGGTCATCATCATCTTGTGCTTATGATCTCCATCTTCGAAGCACCGTCATGATCACCATCGTCACCGGCGCGACACCTTGATCATAATCGTATCATCGTTTTCATCTTGCCAATCTTATGCTTCCACGACTATCGCTACCGCTTAGTGATAAAGTAAAGCATTACATCACAATTGCATTGCATACAATAAAGCGACAACCATATGGCTTCTGCCAGTTGCCGATAACTTAGTTACAAAACATGATCATCTCATACAATAAAATTTAGCATCATGTCTTGACCATATCACATCACAACATGCCCTACAAAAACAAGTTAGACGTCCTCTACTTTGTTGTTGCAAGTTTTACGTGGCTGCTACGGGCTTAGCAAGAACCGTTCTTACCTACGCATCAAAACCACAACGATAGTTTGTCAAGTTGGTGATGTTTTAACCTTTGCAAGGACCGGGCGTAGCCACACTTGGTTCAACTAAAGTTGGAGAAACTGACACCCGCTAGCCACCTTTGTGCAAAGCACGTCGGGAGAACCGGTCTCGCGTAAGCGTACGTGTAATGTCGGTCTGGGACGCTTTGTCCAACAATACCGCCGAACCAAAGTATGACATGCTGGTAAGCAGTATGACTTATATCGCCCACAACTCACTTGTTTTCTACTCATGCATATAACATCAACGCATAAAAACCTGGCTCTGATACCACTGTTGGGGAACGTAGTAATTTCAAAATTTTCCTACGCACACGCAAGATCATGGTGATGCATAGCAACGAGAGGGGAGAGTGTGATCTACGTACCCTCGTAAACCGACAGCGGAAGCATTATGACAACGCGGTTGATGTAGTCGTACGTCTTCACGGCCCGACCGATCAAGCACCGAAACTACGACACCTCCGAGTTCTAGCACACGTTCAGCTCGATGACGATCCCTGGACTCCGATCCAGCAAAATGTCGGGGAAGAGTTCCGTCAGCACGACGGCGTGGTGATGATCTTGATGTTCTACTGTCGCAGGGCTTCGCCTAAGCACCACTACAATATTATCGAGGACTATGGTGGAAGGGGGCACCGCACACGGTTAAGAGAACGATCTTAGAGATCAACTTGTGTGTCTAGGGGTGCCCTCTGCCCCCGTATATAAAGGAGCCAAGGGGGGGTGCGGCCGGCCCTAGGAGGCGCGCAGGAGGAGTCCTACTCCTACCGGGAGTAGGACTCCCCCCTTTCCCTAGTTGGATTAGGACATGGGGAAGAAGGAAGAGAGGGAAGAAAGGAAAGGGGGGCGCCGCCCCCCTCCTTGTCCAATTCGGACTTGGGGGGGAGGGGCGCGCGACATCCCCTAGGCCTCCTCTCCTCTTCCTCCACTAGGCCCATTAAGGCCCATTAGGTTACCGGGGGGTTCCAGTAACCTCCCGGTACTCCGGTAAAATGCCGATTTCACCCGGAACACTTTCGATGTCCAAACATAGGCTTCGAATATATCATTCTTTATGTCTCGACCATTTCAAGACTCCTCGTCATGTCCGTGATCACATCCGGGACTCCGAACTAACTTCGGTACATCAAAATATATAAACTCATAATGAAATTGTCATCGTAATGTTAAGCGTGCGGACCCTACGGATTCGAGAACAATGTAGACATGACCGAGACATGTCTCAGGTCAATAACCAATAGCGGAACCTGGATGCTCATATTGGCTCCGACATATTCTACGAAGATCTTTTATCGGTCAGACCGCATGACAACATACTTTGTTCCCTTTGTCATCGGTATGTTACTTGCCCGAGATTCGATCATCGGTATCTCAATACCTAGTTCAATCTCGTTACCGGCAAGTCTCTTTACTCGTTTCGTAATACATCATCTCACAACTAACTCATTAGTTGCAATGCTTGCAAGGCTTATGTGATGTGCATTACCGAGAGGGCCCAGAGATACCTCTCCGACAATCGGAGTGACACATCCTAATCTCGAAATACGTCAACCCAACATGTACCTTTGGAGACACCTATAGAGCTCCTTTATAATCACCCAGTTACGTTGTGACGTTTGGTAGCACACAAAGTGTTCCTCCGGCAAATGGGAGTTGCATAATCTCATAGTCATAGGAACATGTATAAGTCATGAAGAAAGCAATAGCAACATACTAAATGATCGGGTGCTAAGCTAATGGAATGGGTCATGTCAATCACATCATTCTCCTAATAATGTGATCCCGTTAATCAAATGACAACACATGTCTATGGTTAGGAAACATAACCATCTTTGATTAACGAGCTAGTCAAGTAGAGGCATACTAGTGACGTTTAGTTTGTCTATGTATTCACACAAGTATCATGTTTCTGGATAATACAATTCTAGCATGAACAATAAACATTTACCATGATATAAGGAAATAAAATAATAACTTTATTATTGCCTCTAGGGCATATTTCCTTTAGAAAGTGCCATCAAGATTTCTCTCAACCCGGTCCAACACTTTAAGACGAAGCATATTGAGATTCGGTATCACTTCATCCGGGATCACATTAGGCGAGAGGAGATCGAGCTCAACTATGTCAACACTCATGATAACCTTGCAGATATCTTCACGAAGCCCTTGGATGAAGCAGGATTTCGCGAGTTAAGGCATGAGCTAAATATCATTGATTCGAGCAATATTGATTGAACCTTTCACACCCCTCCATAATCAACTTGATGTCTAGTTTAGATGTAGGCATGGACATAGGGGGAGTGTTGTTCTCTCAATGAACCTTCCCTTCCCCCATTATGCATAAACTAATCAAACTCTTTCACTTTAGCCATTTTTGATGGTACTTGTGCTTCAAAGATGTGTTATGGTCATGGGCCCAAGGTTAAAATCTTCGCGGCGCCATACCTCCGGACTCAAACATAGGTGGCCTCGGCCACCGCCCTCTCTTGGAGAGGTGTGTGTTTCTTGTCCTCTTTGTGTTGGTTTTGCGTGTGTGTTTGCTCTCATTTTCTAGTTGGTTTCTTTTCTTGAGCTAAGACGTTTTTGGCCAGTATTTTTGCGGCTGAGCGGTACTACTCAAGCGGTACTACCGCCCACCCCAGCGGTACTACCGCTACGGGGCGGGCAATGGGGGTTATGTTGGATCCGGGGGAGTTGCTTTTCTCCCCCATACCCATTCGCCCCACTCGCTCATCTTCCTTGCCGCTCCAGCGACGTCTCTCCGTAGGAGGGCTTCGGCCGGCCGCCGTCTTCATGCCGTCCCTCTCCAGTTCCTCCGGTGGAGTCGATCCCCACCACGTCCTCTTGCCATGGATGCCAGTATTGCCCCCGTTCCCGTTCTCTCTTTGCCTAGATCTCACATCTAGTTGTTAGGGGCAATAGGCATTGCTTTTCTCGATTTTTGGCTAAGTCGAGGCTTGAGTAGGATGGATATGTCATCTAGGCCTTTTGGATTGATGTTTGGTAGTTTTATTTTTGAATTTGGCATCCCCGGTAGTGCCGGATCTGTCCACGGCAGTAGGGAACCGCTGTTCCCCGTCTAGAGCAGTACTACCGCTCATCTTGCACGGTACTACCGCTCGAGCGGTACTGCCGCGGTTGGGTCGCGGTACTATCGTTGGATGCCCAATTCCATCATTTCCTACCACTTTTTTATCCATGTTGTCTTGTTTGGAGGCTTATGCTCTTTCTTTCATGTTGTTTCTTCTGCTCGTGTGTTTGGTTCCAGGTGATGAACATCCTGAGAAGCAAGTCCGCCGTGTCAACCCCGAACGTGCAACGTCCAAGCGCTACCGCATCTTTGAGACAACGGCGGCCTCTTCAAGTGTTCCGCCTCAAATGAAGAAGATGAGTGCGTCCAAGACCAAGCCAAGGGCCAAGTCTGTGACAGAGATGTCTGCCAAGGAATTCTGGGAGAAGCGTCGGTGCAACCCCTATGAGGTTGATCAAGAACCTGCCTTGGTCAACCGCCCGTTCTGGAACCATTTTCAGTATGCCATCTACTTTGATGTGATCAAAGCCAAGAAGAATCTTTTTGTTGATGTTCGCTCCATCGATGTTGCCTTTATGGAGAAGGATCCTGACTACTTTGGGGAGGCCCTTCAGATGTGCTCTCAGTTGAACATCCTCAGGATCATGCAGTTCAATAAGGATTTTGATGCAGATTTGGTGGCTCGGTTTTATGCCACCGCCCATCTTGGAACGGATGAGGACAAGACTCTGACTTGGATGACAAATGGCAGGCTGCTTACTGTCAAGTGGAAGGCCTTCATGGAGCTTCTTGAAGTTGAGGATAAAGGTCTTGAGAACCCAGTTGGCTTTCGCCCTCACCGCAATGCAACTTGCACTCACAAGCAATCTCTCTGGCCATACTGTACCTTGAAGATTAACCCAGTGACTCAGAAGGAGACCTATGAGCTGCCAGCATTTATGGATATTCTCCATCGCATCTTCAAGGAGACCCTCTTCCCTCGCATTGGCAACTTGGATATGGTACACTCTTATCTTGTGGACATGCTTCTTTTCTGTTAACATGAGAAGGAAGAGAACACTGGAGACTCTTTGGATATCTCTCATGTCATGTGGTCTGAGTTGGTTTCTGCCGTCTCTGAGCGCAAGTGCCCTATCTATGGACCGTTTATCATGTTGCTCATTGAGAAGGCCTGGGAGCGTGTGTATCCTAGGGTGGTGCTGGAGACTGGGGATCTAGTTTCTCACGAGATCAAGCGTCCGAGGAAGAAGGAGAACTAGGGCACCTCTGCTCCGAGTTCTGGCTTTCTGCCTGGAGTTGCTGACATGGAGACCGATGCTGATGCGGATGATGATGATGATGACTATGAGCCATCTGGAGCAGAGCCCTCTTGGGCAAAGAAGCTCAAGCGCAAGATGAAGAAACTCTTCTGCATGGAGTCTCACGGTCAGTACATGACTCATGTGGCTGAGAAGCAGGCCAGGAGTCGTCACAAGGAGCTCATGCCTTAGTTGGGTGCGACCGTTGCCAACGGTTCTGAGGGCAAGATCACTGATGAGGAGGAGTGGATTCAGCAGCACTGTCCGTGGACCGACTCAGACACCGAGCAGTTTCCGACCGATGACGGCGGTGCAGACAATCCCGCTGGGATATGATGTTCGAGATCCTCAGTTGGCTATCACCTGGAGTCGTAGCAACGCTCTTTGCCTTTTTGGTGTCTCGATGCCAAAGGGGGAGAGAGTTTAGGGATTTGTGTCACTATCGAGTTGTGAGCATGTGTTTGTGTGGCGTGTTTGCCTTGCCTGTCTTTCTCGCGAACTCTTTTCTCGTGTTGAACCTTGCTTGCGTTGGTTTGGTTGTGCTCGTGAGACTTATCTATCATATGGTGTAAGACATATGTACTCTATCACATCTTATTGAGCTTATGTTATCTTGTGCTAGTTATGATATGCTCATATTTACTATCTTGCTTAGTGTTAGCCTTATTGTTGCAAGATATGCATTGTCTATAAAATATAGGGGGAGTGTTGATCCTAGAATGTGCGCTGTGCAGTCCAAAGCACTTTTCTAGATATCACACATCTAGGGGGAGCCCGTCTATATTTTAGAGATGTGGGTTTGCTTATGTCATATATTTTGCCCTTTGTGCAAATCCCGTATTGTCATCAATCCACCAAAAAGGGGGAGATTGTAAGGGCATATTTATCCCTAAGGTGTTTTGGTGATTGATGACAATGCTTTTGCGGACTAATCATGTGCTTTGAGCGTTTCAGAGATTCATCCTTTGGCACGAGATGATTCTTTCCCCTCGAAGTTTTAATCAAGACGGTGTAGCTCTTTCGTTTCTGTTTTGGTGGACTTGTTTCGTAGGAGTCACCATACTATCAAGAGGGTGTCCGCTTTGGTAAGGCTAGGGTGGAATCAACACATACACTTCCTTTTCACACCCTCTGAGCCTTCCCGCTTTGATGGAGGTTTCATTCCTTGTTTTATGAGCATGATTTGGTCCCAGCGGTAGTACCGTGGTGCCCAGTGGTAGTACCGCCTGTGGGTCCTCAGCCGTAGTACCGCTGCGGTATCGGGCTCCTACCGCATCGACTCGAGGGGGTCGCCTCTCATGTCGGATTGTGCGACACTAAGCAGCGGCAGTAGAAGCGGTAGTACCGCTCGAGAGCAGTAGTACCGCCCTAACACCGCGGCAGTACCGCACTGGGTCTGACTCCTACTCATACGCCAGCCCTCCCAGACTGCACGGTGCTACCTCTTGTGCACTGCGTTGGTTTTCCCTTGAAGAGGAAAGGGTGATGCAGCAGAGCAACGTAAGTATTTCCCTCAGTTTTTGAGAACCAAGGTATCAATCCAGTAGGAGGCCACGCACGAGTCCCTCGCACCCACACAAACAAATAAACTCCTCGCAACCAACGCGATAAAGGGATTGTCAATCCCTTCACGATCACCTACGAGAGTGAGATCTGATAGGTATGATAAGATAATATTTTTGGTATTTTTATGATAAAGAGAAATAAAGATGCAAGTAAAATAAATGGCAAAGGAAATAACTAAATATTGGAAGATTAATATGATGGAAAATAGACCTGGGGGCCATAGATTTCACTAGAGGCTTCTCTCGAGAGCATAAGTATTACGGTGGGTGAACAAATTGATGTTGAGCAATTGACAGAATTGAGCATAGTTATGAGAATATCTAGGTATGATCATGTATATAGGCATCACGTCCGAGACAAGTAGACCGACTCCTGCGTGCATCTATTACTATTACTCCACACATCGACCGCTATCCAGCATGCATCTAGAGTATTAAGTTCAAGAGAACAGAGTAACGCTTTAAGCAAGATGACATGATGTAGAGGGATAAACTCATGCAATATGATATAAACCCCATCTTGTTATCCTCGATGGCAACAATACAATACGTGCCTTGCTGCCCCTACTGTCACTAGGAAAGGACACCGCAAGATTGAACCCAAAGCTAAGCACTTCTCCCATTGCAAGAAAGATCAATCTAGTAGGCCAAACCAAACTGATAATTCGAAGAGACTTGCAAAGATAACCAATCATACATAAAAGAATTCAGAGAAGAATCAAACATTGTTCATAGATAAACTTGATCATAAACCCACAATTCATCGATCTCAACAAACACACCGCAAAAGAAGATTTCATCGAATAGATCTCCACAAGAGAGGGGGAGAACTTTGTATTGAGATCCAAAAAGAGAGAAGAAGCCATCTAGCTAATAACTATGGACCCGAAGGTCTGAAGTAAACTACTCACACTTCATCGGAGGGGCTATGGTGTTGATGTAGAAGCCCTCCATGATCAATACCCCCTCCGGCGGAGCTCCAGAAAAGGCCCCAAGATGGGATCTCGTGGATACAGAAAGTTACGACGGTGGAATTAGGGTTTTGGCTCCGTCTCTGGTAGTTTGGGGGTACATAGGTATATATAGGAGGAAGGAGTACGCCGATGGAGCAACATGGGCCCCACGAGGGTGGAGGGCGTGCCTGGGCGGGGCCCTACCTCGTGCCTTCCAGGTTGATGTCTTGACGTAGGGTCCAAGTCCTCTAGATCACGTTCGTTCCAAAAATCACGTTCCCGAAGGTTTCATTCTGTTTGGACTCCGTTTGATAGTCTTTTTCTGCGAAACTCTGAAATAGGCAAAAAACAACAATTCTGGGCTAGGCCTCCGGTTAATAGGTTAGTCCCAAAATAATATAAAAGTGTATAATAAAGCCCAATAATGTCCAAAACAG
Organism: Triticum dicoccoides; assembly: GCF_002162155.2. Taxonomy (NCBI): domain Eukaryota; kingdom Viridiplantae; phylum Streptophyta; class Magnoliopsida; order Poales; family Poaceae; genus Triticum; species Triticum dicoccoides. The sequence goes on from NC_041382.1 coordinate 56,385,251, forward strand.
GATATAATATAGCATGGAACAATAAAAAATTATAGATACGTTGGAGACGTATCAAGCATCCCCAAGCTTAATTCCTGCTCGTCCTCGAGTAGGTAAATGATAAAAATAGAAGTTTTGATGTGGAATGCTACTTGGCATAATCTCAATGTAATTCTCTTAATTGTGGTATGAATATTCAGATCCAAAAGATTCAAGACAAAAGTTCAATATTGACATAGAAATAATAATACTTCGAGCATACTAACTAAGCAATTATGTCTTTTCAAAATAACATGGCCAAAGAAAGTTATCCCTACAAAATCATATAGTCTGGCTATGCTCCATCTTCACCACACAAAGTATTTAAATCATGCACAACCCCGATGACAAGCCAAGCAATTGTTTCATACTTTTAGTGTTCTCAAACTTTTTTCAATCTTCACGCAATACATGAGCATGAGCCATGGACATAGCACTATAGGTGGAATAGAATGGTGGTTGTGGAGAAGACAAAAAGGGGGAAGATAGTCTCACATCAACTAGGCGTATCAACGGGCTATGGAGATGCCCATTAATAGATATCAATGTGAGTGAGTAGGGATTGCCATGCAACGGATGCACTAGGGCTATAAGTATATGAAAGCTCAACAAAAATAACTAAGTGGGTGTGCATCCAACTTGCTTGCTCATGAAGACCTAGGGCATTTTGAGGAAGCCCATCATTGGAATATACAAGACAAGTTCTATAATGAAAAATTCCCACTAGTATATGGAAGTGATAGCATAGGAGACTCTCTATCATGAATATCATGGTGCTACTTTGAAGCACAAGTGTGGAAAAAAGGATAGTAGTATTGCCCCTTTTTATTTATTTATTCTCTTTTTTTGGCCTTTCTCTTTTTTGGGACAATACTCTATGAATGATGATCATCACACTTCTATTTATTTACAACTCAATGATTACAACTCGATACTTGAACAAAGTATGACTCTATATGAATGCCTCCGGCGGTATACCGGGATAGCAATGATGCATGAGTGGCTTGTATGAAAAAATTATGAATGGTGGCTTTGCCACAACTAAAATGTCAACTACATGATCATGCGAAGCAATATGACAATGATGGAGCGTGTCATAGTAAACGGAACGGTGGAAAGTTGCATGGCAATATATCTCAGAATGGCTATGGAAATGCCATGATAGGTAGGTATGGTGGCTGTTTTGAGGAAGGTATATGGTGGGTGTATGATACCGGCGAAAGGTGCACGGTATTAGAGAGGCTAGCAATTGTGGAGGGGTGAGAGTGCGTATAATCCATGGACTCAACATTAGTCATAAAGAACTCACATACTTATTGCAAAAATCTATTAGTTATCGAAGCAAAGTACTACGCACATGCTCCTAGGGGGATAGATTGGTAGGAAAAGACCATCGCTCGTTCCCGACCGCCACTCATAAGGAGGACAATCAATAAATACATCATGCTCTGACTTCTTAACATAACGGTTCACCATATGTGCATGCTACGGGAATCACAAACTTCAACACAAGCATTTCTCAAATTCACAACTACTCAACTAGCACGACTCTAATATCACCATCTCCATATCTCAAAACAATTATCAAGTTTCAAACTTCTCAGAGTATTCAACACACTCATAAGAATTTTTTTATTAATCTTGAATTGCTAAAATAATTAAAGCAAATTACCATGCTGTTTTGTAGGACTCTCAAAATAATCTAAGTGAAGCACTAGAGCAAAAACTATATAACTCAAAAGATATAAGTGAAGCACATAGAGTATTCTAACAATTTCCGAATCATGTGTGTCTCCCTCAAAAAGGTGTGTGCAGCAAGGATGATTGTGGAAAACTAACAAATAAAGACTCAAATAATACAAGACGCTCCAAGCAAAACACATATCATGTGGTAAATAAAAATATAGCTCCAAGTAAAGTTACCGATAGAAGTAGACGAAAGAGGGGATGCCTTCCGGGGCATCCCCAAGCTTTGGCTTTTAGGTGTCCTTAGATTATCTTGGGGTGCCATGGGCATCCACAAGCCTAGGCTCTTGCCACTCATTTTTCCATTATCCATCAAATCTTTTACCCAAAACTTGAAAACTTCACAACACAAAACTTAAAGTAGAAAATCTCGTGAGCTCCGTTAGCGAGAGAAAACAAAACAACACTTCAAGGTACTGTAATTAAATCATTATTTATTTATATTGGTGTTAAACCTACTGTATTCCAACTTCTCTATGGTTTATAAACTATTTTACTAGCCATAGATTCATCAAAATAAGCAAACAACACACGGAAAACAGAATCTGTCAAAAACAGAACAGTCTGTAGTAATCTGCAGCAAACGCAAGTTATGGAACCCCAAAAATTCTAAAATAAATTTCTGGACGTGAGGAATTTATCTATTAATCATCTTCAAAAAGAATTAACTAAATATCACTTTCCAAATAAAAATGGAAGCAGTTCTCGTGAGCACTAATGTTTCTATTTTTTAAAGCAAGATTAAAAAGACTTTCCCCAAGTCTTCCCAATGGTTCTACTTGGCACAAACACTAATTAAACACAAAAAACACAATCAAAACAGAGGCTAGATAAATTATTTATTACTAAACAGGAGCAAAAAGCAAGGAATAAAAATAAAATTGGGTTGCCTCCCAACAAGCGCTATCGTTTAACGCCCCTAGCTAGGCATGAAAGCAAGGATAGATCTAGGTATCTTTAGTTGGTAATTCTTTAATGAGACATCTATCACCTTTAGGAGTTTCTTTCCTTTTAACAATAATCAAACTTCTAGGCACAAAATCAAAAAAAATCATTAGTAGCAAATGGTAGTACCGCTCGAGAGTGGTAGTACCGCCCTACCACCGCGGCAGTACCGCACTGGGTCTGACTCCTGCTCATACGCCAGCCCTCCCAGACTGCACGGTGCTACCTCTTGAGCACTGCATTAGTTTTCCCTTGAAGAGGAAAGGGTGATGCAGCAGAGCAGCGTAAGTATTTCCCTCAGTTTTTGAGAACCAAGGTATCAATCTAGTAGGAGGCCACACACGAGTCCCTCACACCTACACAAACAAATAAACTCCTCGCAACCAACGCGATAAAGGGGTTGTCAATCCCTTCATGGTCACCTACGAGAGTGAGATCTGATAGATATGATAAGATAATAATTTTGGTATTTTTATGATAAAGAGAAATAAATATGCAAGTAAAATAAATGGCAAAGTAAATAACTAAGTATTGGAAGATTAATATGATGGAAAATAGACTAGGGGGCCATAGGTTTCACTAGAGGCTTTTCTCGAGAGCATAAGTATTACGGTGGGTGAACAAATTACTGTTGACCAATTGACATAATTGAGCATAGTTATGAGAATATCTAGGTATGATCATGTATATAGGCATCACGTCCGAGACAAGTAGACCGACTCCTGCCTGCATCTACTACTATTACTCCACACATCGACCGCTATCCAGCATGCATCTAGAGTATTAAGTTCAAGAGAACAGAGTAACGCTTTAAGCAAGATGACATGATGTAGAGGGATAAACTCATGCAATATGATATAAACCCCATCTTGTTATCCTCGATGGCAACAATACAATACGTGCCTTATTGCCCCTACTGTCACTGGGAAAGGACACCGCAAGATTGAACCCAAAGCTAAGCACTTCTCCCATTGCAAGAAAGATCAATCTAGTAGGCCAAACCAAACTGATAATTCGAAGAGACTTGCAAAGATAACCAATCATACATAAAACAATTCAGAGAAGAATCAAATATTGTTCATAGATAAACTTGATCATAAACCCAGAATTCATCGATCTCAACAAACACACCATAAAAGAAGATTACATCAAATGGATCTCCACAAGAGAGGGGGAGATCTTTGTATTGATATCCAAAAAGAGAGAAGAAGCCATCTAGCTAATAACTATGGACCCGAAGGTCTGAAGTAAACTACTCACACTTCATCGGAGGGGCTATGGTGTTGATGTAGAAGCCCTCCGTGATCGATACCCCCTCCGGCAGAGCTCCGGAAAAGGCCCCAAGATGGGATCTCATGGATACAGAAAGTTACGGCGGTGGAATTAGGGTTTTGGCTCCGTCTCTGGTAGTTTGGGGGTACGTAGGTATATATAGGGGGAAGGAGTACGTCGGTGGAGCAACGTGGGTCCCATGAGGGTGGAGGGCACGCTGGGGGGGGCACCCCCCTACCTCGTGCCTTCCTGGTTGATGTCTTGACGTAGGGTCCAAGTCCTCTAGATCACGTTCATTCCAAAAATCACGTTCCCGAAGGTCTCATTCCATTTGGACTCCGTTTGATATTATTTTCTGCGAAACTCTGAAATAGGCAAAAAAACAGCAATAGTGGGCTGGGCCTCCGGTTAATAGGTTAGTCCCAAAAATAATATAAAAGTGTATAATAAAGCCCAATAATATCCAAAACAGGATACAATATAGGATGGAACAATAAAAAATTATAGATACGTTGGAGACGTATCACACGGCAGTACCGCAAGGGGGAGCGGTGGTACCGCTGGTCCCAGCGGTAGTATCGCTGCCTCCTGCGGTAGTACCGCCCTCTACGGGGCTGTCTTGGGGGGTGATAAGTCTCCAACGTATCTATAATTTTTGATTGCTCCATGCTATATTATTTACTGTTTTGGACATTATTGGGCTTTATTATCCACTTTTATATTATTTTTGGGACTAATCTATTAACCGGAGGCCCAACCCAGAATTGCTATTTTTTGCCTATTTCAAAGTTCCGCAGAAAAGGAATATCAAACGGAATGAAACCTTCGGGAACGTGATTTTCTCACCGAACATGATCCAAGAGACTTGGACCCTACGTCAAGAAATAAAGGAGGAATCCACGAGGTAGGGGGGTGCGCCTACCCCCCACAGGCACGCTCTCCAACCTCGTGGGCCCCCTGTTGCTCCACCGACGTACTCCTTCCTCCTATATATACCTACGTACCGCCAAACGATCAAATACGGAGCCAAAAACCCTAATTCCACCGCTGTAACTTTCTGTATCCATGAGATCCCATCTTGGGGCCTGTTCCGGAGCTCCGCCGGAGGGGGCTTCCATCATGGAGGGCTTCTACATCAACACCATAGCCTCTCCAATGAAGTGTGAGTAGTTTAGCTCAGACCTTCAGGTCCATATTTATTAGCTAGATGGCTTATTATCTCTTTTTGGATCTCAATACAATGTTCTCCCCCTCTCTTGTGGAGATCTATTCGATGTAATCTTCTTTTTGCGGTGTGTTTGTTGAGACCGATGAATTGTGGGTTTATGATCAAGATTATCTATGAACAATATTTGAATCTTCTTTGAATTCTTTTATGTATGATTGGTTATCTTTGCAAGTCTCTTCGAATTATCAGTTTGATTTGGCCTACTTGATTGTTCTTTCTTGCAATGGGAGAAGTGCTTAGCTTTGGGTTCAATCTTGCGGTGTCCTTTCCCAGTGATAGTAGGGGCAGCAATGCACGTATTGTATTGTTGCCATCGAGGATAACAAGATGTTTTTTTATCATATTGCATGAATTTATCCCTCTACATCATGTCATCTTGCTTAAGGCGTTACTCTGTTTTCATAAACTTAATACTCTAGATGCATGCTGGATAGCGGTCGATGAGTGGAGTAATAGTAGTAGATGCAGGCAGGAGTCGGTCTACTTGTCTCGGACATGATGCCTATATACATGATCATACCTAGATATTCTCATAACTATGCTCAATTCTGTGAATTGCTCAACAGTAATTCGTTCACCCACCGTAAAATACTTATGCTCTCAAGAGAAGCCACTAGTGAAACCTATGGCCCCCGAGTCTATCTTCATCATATTAATCTTCCAATACTTAGTTAATCCTTTGCTTTTTTGCTTTGCTTTTATTTTACTTTGCATCTTTATCACAAAAATACCAAAAATATTATCCTATCATATCTATCAGATCTCACTCTCGTAAGTGACCATGAAGGGATTGACAACCCCCTATCGCGTTGGTTGCGAGGAGTTATTTGTTTTGTGCAGGTGGGAGGGACTCGCGCGTAGCCTCCTACTGGATTGATACCTTGGTTCTCAAAAACTAAGGGAAATACTTACGCTACTTTGTTGCATCACCCTTTCCTCTTCAAGGAAATCCAACGCAGTGCTCAAGAGGTAGCAAGAAGATTTCTGGCGCCGTTGCCGGGGAGTCTACGGAAAAGTCAACATACCAAGTACCCATCACAATCCTTATCTCCCGCATTACATTATTTGCCATTTGCCTCTCGTTTTCCCCTCCCCCACTTCACCCTTGCTGTTTTATTCGCCCTCTCTCTTTATCCTCCCTCTCTTTCTCTATTTGCCTCTTTTTGCCCGGTTGCTTTTTGTTTGCTTGTGTGTTGGATTGCTTGCTTGTCGCTATGGCTAGTCCCTTATCCACTCCGTTGTCCCCTGAGTTTGAAGTCTTTCACTTCAAACAAAGACAAGGAGAAAACTTAAAAGATGTCTGGTTGAGGATAATGGAGTCTTATCGTAATTGTACCTTTGAAGTGAACCTGAGATTTTTCCTTCGCAATTTCTATGTTGGATTAAATATGTCTCATAGACAACTCTTGGATTGCGTTGCCAAAGGCAATTTTATTGAAATTGATCCCCATATTGCGCTTGGAATTATAGAAGGTATAGTGGGAACACTACCTCAACAAAAGGGGTCTCATCCTACCAAGGAAGAGACACAAGTTTTTGAAAAAAATTGTGAAGTTACTAAGATTTTACAGAAACTCTTGAACCCCTTAAGAGCGTTAGCGGAAATATTCACCGCATGAATATGTTGATTACTCTTTGCAATAAGCGGTTGGATTCTTTAGATCTAAAAATTTCAGAATATGAAGGGAAACGTAAAGAACCTCCCGGATTCGAGCTTGATTCCGCTAAAAAGTTGAAAACCAAAGATGGCAATACCTAGATCTATCCTTGCTTTTTATGCCTAGCTAGGGGCGTTAAACGATAGTGCTTGTTGGGAGGCAACCCAATTTTATTTTTATTCCTTGCTTTTTGCTCCTGTTTAGTAATAAATAATTTACCTAGACTCTGTTTTGGTTGTGTTTTTTGTGTTTAATTAGTGTTTGTGCCAAGTAGAACCGTTGGGAAGACTTGGGGAAAGTCTTGATATCTTGCTGTAAAAAACAGAAACTTTAGCGCTCACGAGAACTGCTGCCATTTTTATTTGGAAAGTGATATTTAGTTATATCTTTTTGCAGATGATTAATAGATAAATTCCTCACGTCCAGAAATTTATTTTAGAATTTTTGGGGTTCCAGATCTTGCGCTAGCTGCAGATTACTACAGACTGTTCTGTTTTTGACAGATTCTGTTTTTCCTGTGTTGTTTGCTTATTTTGATGAATCTATGGCTAGTAAAATAGATTATAAACCATAGAGCAGTTGGAATACAGTAGGTTTGACACCAATATAAATAAAGAATGAGTTCATTATAGTACCTTGAAGTGGTCTTTTGTTTTCTTTCGGTAACGGAGCTCACGAGATTTTCTACTTTAAGTTTTGTGTTGTGAAGTTTTCAAGTTTTGAGTAAAGATTTAATGGATTATGAAACAAGGAGTGGCAAGATACTAAGCTTGGGGATGACCATGGCACCCTCAAGATAATCTAAGGACAACTAAAAGCCAAAGCTTGGGGATGCCCCGGAAGGCATCCCCTGTTTCGTCTGTGAGGGAGTCCTGGATTAGGGGGTGTTCGGGCAGCCGGACTATACCTTCAGCCGAACTCCAGGACTATGAAGATACAAGATTGAAGACTCCGTCCCGTGTCCAGATGGGACTTTCCTTGGTGTGGAAGGCAAGCTTGGCGACGCGGATATTCAAAGATCTCCTACCATTGTAACCGACTTTGTGTAACCCTAACCCTCTCCGGTGTCTATATAAACCGGAGGGTTTTAGTCCGTAGGACAACTTCATCATACAACAATCATACCATAGGCTAGCTTCTAGGGTTTAGCCTCCTTGATCTCGTGGTAGATCTACTCTTGTACTAACCATATCATCAATATTAATCAAGCAAGACGTAGGGTTTACCTCCATCAAGAGGGCCCGAACCTGGTAAAACATTGTGTCCCTTGTCTCCTGTTACCATCCGGCCTAGATGCACAGTTTGGGACCCCCTACCCGAGATCCGCCGGTTTTGACACCGACATTGGTGCTTTCATTGAGAGTTCCTCTGTGTCATCGCTTTCAGGCCCGATGGCTTCTTCGATCATCAACCACGATGCAGTCCAGGATGAGACTTTTCTCCCCGGACAGATCTTTGTCTTCGGCGGCTTCGCACTGCGGGCCAACTTTCTTGGTCACCTTGAGCAGATCGAAAGTTACGCCCATGGCCATCAGGTCAGGTTTGGAAGCCTAAACTACACAGCTGACATCCGCGGGGACTTGATCTTCGACGGATTCGAGCCACAGCCAAGCGTGCCGCACTGTCTCGATGGGCATGATATAGCTCTGCCGCCGAACAGCGCCTTGGAGGCCGCTCACGCATCGGTTCCGACCATTGATTCGGAGCCCACTGCACCAATCGAGGATCAGCGATTGGACACTGCCTCAGGGGCCGCGATCCCAAAGGCGATCGAGCCGAACTCCAGCCCCGCACTCCTCATGACCCGTGACTCCGAGGAGCCGGATTCCTCTCCGAACTCCGAGCCCCCCGCGCCCCCGCCGATCGAATCCGATTGGGCGCCGATAATGGAGTCCACCGCCACGGACATCTTTTAGCACTCGCCCTTCGGTGACATCCTGAATTCTCTAAAGTCTCTCTCTTTATCAGGAGAGCCCTGGCCGGACTACGGTCAGCAAGGTTGGGATACGGACGATGAATAAATTCAAGACCCACCCACCACCCACTTCGTAGCCACTGTCGACGACTTAACCGACATGCTTGACTTCGACTCCGAAGACATCGACGGCATGGACGACGATGCAGGAGACGAACAAGAACCAGCACCTGTAGGGCCTTGGAAGGCCACCTCGTCATATGACATATATATGGTGGACACTCCAAAGGATGGAGCTGGCGATGGAACAGCGGTGGACGATACCTCTAAGAAATAGCCCAAGCGCCGGTGTCAGCGGTGCCGCTCTAAATCCCGCCAAAGCAAAAACGGTGATTCCGGCACGGGAGATAATACTACTCCGGATAGCACCGAAGAACACCCCCTCCAGCAAAATTTGGCACAGGAGGACAGAGAAGCCAGCCCTCACGAGAGGGCGGCGGACCAAGAGGTTGAGGACGATAATTATACGCCTCCCTCCAAAGACGAGGCAAGGCTCGACGACGACAAGTTCGTCGTGCCAGAAGATCTTGCCGAACAAGAGCGTTTTAAATGCAGGCTCATGGCCACGGCAAGCAGCCTCAAGAAAAAGCGGCAACAGCTTAGAGCTGATCAGGATTTGCTAGCTGACAGATGGACTGAAGTCCTTGCGGCTGAAGAGTATGAACTCGAACGCCCCTCCAAGAGTTACCCAAAGCGCAGGCTGCTACCCCGACTAGAGGAGGAAGCACCTACATCACCAGCGCATGACATGGCCGACCGACCACCTCGTGGCTGCGACAGAGAGGCCTCTTCGCCCTCCACTCAAGCCATGCCCCGGCACCGCGTCAAGCATACTAAGGCACGGGAAAATGCGCCCGACCTGCGTGACATCCTGGAGGACAAGGCAAGGCAAACAAGATCGATCTACGGATAGCGCAGGCGCCCCACGACACGTGATGGTGATCGTCACTCCGGACGCAATGAATCCGGCCGGGCCGAACTCAACAGACAAAGCTCTTTCGAGCTGCGTTGTGATATAGCCCAATACAGAGGCGCCGCACACCCACTATGCTTCACAGATGAAGTAATGGATCATAAAATCCCTGAGGGCTTCAAACCCGTAAACATCGAATCGTACGATGGCACAACAGATCCTGCGGTATGGATCAAGGATTATCTCCTTCATATCCACATGGCCCGCGGCGATGATCTACACGCCATCAAATACCTCCCACTCAAACTTAAGGGACCGGCCCAGCATTGGCTTAACAGCTTGCCAGCAAACTCAATCGGTTCTTGGGAGGACCTGGAAGCCGCATTCCTTGACAACTTCCAGGGCACTTATGTGCGACCACCGGACGCCGATGACCTAAGCCACATAATTCAGCAGCCAAAAGAATTAGCCAGGCAATTCTGGACAAGGTTCCTAACAAAGAAAAACCAGATACTCGACTGTCCGGACGCAGAGGCCTTAGCGGCCTTCAAGCATAATATCCGTGACGAATGGCTGGCCCGGCACCTGGGACAGGAAAAGTCGAAATCTATGGCAGCCCTCACGACACTCATGACCCGCTTTTGCGCGGGAGAAGACAGCTGGCTAGCTCGCAGTAACAACTTAACCAAGAACACTGGTAATTCGAATACCAAGGACAAAAGTTACAGGTCGTGTCGGAACAAACAAAAGCGCCGTGTTAACAACGACAACAACGAGGATACAGTAGTTAATGCCGGATTCCGAGGCTACAAATCCGGTCAACGGAAATAGCCATTCAAAAGAAAAACTCAGGGCCCATCCAGTTTGGACCGAATACTTGACCGCTTGTGCCAGATACATGGCACCCCCGAAAAACTAGCCAATCACACCAACAGGGATTGTTGGGTGTTCAAGCAGGCAGGCAAGTTAAGAGCCGAAAACAAAGACAAGGGGCTGCATAGCAACGACGAGGAGGAGCCCAGGCCGCCGAACAACAGTGGACAGAAGGGATTTCCCCCACAAGTGCGGACGGTGAACATGATATACGCAACCCACATCCCCAAGAGGGAGCGGAAGCATGCGTTACGGGACGTATATGCGATGGAGCCGGTCGCCCCAAAGTTCAACCCATGGTCCTCCTGCCTGATCACCTTTGATCGAAGGGACCACCCCACTAGCATCCGTCACGGTGGCTTCGCCGCATTGGTTCTAGACCCAATCATTGACGGATTTCATCTCACAAGAGTCCACATGGACGGCGGCAGCAGCCTGAACCTGCTTTACCAGGATACAGTGCGAAAGATGGGCATAGATCCCTCGAGGATCAAGCCCACCAAAACGACCTTTAAAGGCGTCATACCAGGTGTAGAAGCCAACTGTACAGGCTCAGTTACACTGGAAGTGGTCTTCGGATCTCCAGATAACTTCCGAAGCGAGGAGTTAATCTTCGACATAGTCCCGTTCCGTAGTGGCTATCACGCACTGCTCGGGCGAACTGCATTCGCAAAATTCAACGCGGTACCGCACTATGCATACCTCAAGCTCAAGATGCCAGGCCCTAAAGGAGTAATCATGGTCAATGGGAACACTGAACGCTCCCTCCGAACGGAGGAGCACACGGCAGCGCTCGCAGCAGAAGTACAAAGCAGCCTCTCTAGGCAGTCCTCCAGAGCGGCCTTCAAAAAGTCGGACACTGTCAAGCGCGCCCAGAGCACCCTACAACAAGACCACCTGGCACGTTCCGAGCTAGCGTAGCAATGCGGCCCCAACCCTAGCCCTCGCGATATAGCGAAACCAGCGCTTCGCGTACATAACTACGCTCTTGAAATACCATGGGCACAGGGGAAGGGGCACTATCACGGCACGCCCGAAATACGGCTTAAACCGCACCAGGGGCTGCCGGATTCCTTCTTTTTTTCTCTTACTCTCAGGACTCCATACTTCGGACGACCCGTTCGGCAATTCAACTGCCGCACAAACGATGCAAGATCCAGGGAAGCAGACAAGCCACGCCGCATCATGGAACTCCCAGTTGGTCTCTATTGCAAGCAGTATACCTGTTTTTTAATACAATTCCGCGGCCTGCCCCTGGCCAGGACATGTTAAATAGTCCAATTTATTTTGCTTATCGCACTATTTGTATCGTTCCGCTTTCATAGCAGCCTTTCTATAAACAATGCATAGCTTTTTGTATATTTTTTGCATTACCCTCTTTTTATATATATGTTTATTAATAACATGTTGCATCCGTACACTGTGGTACGGCAAAATACGCCAGGGGCTTCAGTACCCATCAATATGTCGTGAGAAGTCCGTCCACTTTCACAAGTGCGGCACCCCGAACTTATAGCACTATATGCATCGGCTCCAAATCATGATTTGGGTCAATAGTTGGGTTTGCCCGGCTCCTATGTTTTGGTGCCTTACGTTCCGCTATATCGATTAAGGTAGCACTAGGAGAACCACTGCGATTGTGCCCCAGTTGAGCTGGGCCGAGCACCTCAGTGGAGAAAGCTAAAACTGACTGTCATGATGAGGCGAGAGACCGGTCGCTGTTCGAGAGGTTTTTCGAGTCCTTAAAGGCTTATGCCGCTTCGAGCGAGGAACCGGCTTTGTCCGGCCAAGGCGTGGATAGCGCCCCGAACTCGGTCTTCCGAATACTAGGGGCTTCGCCGAAATTTAAAATTATAGAGTTCTATGGCTAAGTGAGAGTGTTCAAGCATTATAGTCCGATTGCCTTGTTCGTTGTGCTGACCGCCTCCCTTGATGGACCCAATCATGGGAAAAAGAGCGCTCAGGTTTATCCCGAACACCCCAGCACTAGTGGCATGGGGGCAGAAGCCGACGACTGGCCATCTCTCAATTTTTTGATAAACGGCTGCGCAGAAAGTAATATTTTAAATTCAAGCATTGCTTAGCGCATATGAACAAGTTTTCAGCGCACAGGATAACACGAGCGAGTTCATTCAAAAATTACATCCTTGGTACATTCATCCGCCACAAGGCGGGCACCAGCAGGAACATCCTTGTAATAGTTCTCGGGCTTGCGATGCTCCTTCCCCGGCGGCGGCCCATCCTTCACAAGCTTCTCACCGTCCAGCTTACCCCAGTGCACCTTTGCACGGGCAAGGGCCCTACGGGCACCTTCGATGCAGATGGAGCGCTTGATGACCTCGAGACTTGGACAAGCCTCCACCAGCCGCCGCACCAGTCCGAAGTAGCTCCCAGGCAGGGCCTCTCCAGGCCATAGCCGAACTATGAAGCCCTTCAGGGCCTGTTCGGCCGCCTTGTGGAGCTCGACCAGCTGCTTCAGCTGGTCGCTCAAGGGCACAGGGTGTCCGACCTCAGCGTACTGAGACCAGAACACCTTCTCTGTCGAGCTGCCTTCCTCGGCTCAGTAGAATGCGGCGGCATCGGATACGCTGCGGGGAAGATCTGCGAATGCCCCTGGAGAGCTCCGGATTCGGGTAAGTAACAAGTAGTTTACTTTTATATGTCTGCTTTGCATATAGAATGCCTTACCGCCGCTATCTTTTTCACCGCATCCAATTCCTGGAGGGCCTTCTGGGCTTCGGCCTTGGCAGATTTGGCAGTTTTAAGGGCCGCAGCAAGCTCGGAAGCTCGCGTCTTCGAGTCGAGCTCCAAACTCTCATGTTTTTGCATGAGAACCTGAAGCTCTTGCCGCACCTCGCCGACCTGCGCCTCAAATTTCTCCCGCTCGGCGCGCTCCGTGGACGCTTTCTTCTCGGCCTCGGACAACGCCTGCTTGAGGGTTGCCACCTCAGTTGTGGCCCCTACAATAAGCAGTATACTCCTATCATTTTTTGCAATTGCGCCTTCCTATAGGCATTTTTTCTATAAGGTATCTCTTACCTTCTTTCTCCTCGAGCTGCTGTTTGGCAAGGCCGAGCTCTTGCTCGGTCCGCTTGAGGCCCTGCTACAGGGCACCCACTGAAGGAAATATGCCCTAGAGGCAATAATAAAGTTATTATTTATTTCCTTATATCATGATAAATGTTCATTATTCATGCTAGAATTGTATTAACCGGAAACATAATACATGTGTGAATACATAGACAAACAGAGTGTCACTAGTATGCCTCTACTTGACTAGCTCGTTAATCAAAGATGGTTATGTTTCCTAACCATGAACAAAGAGTTGTTATTTGATTAACGGGATCACATCATTAGGTGAATGATCTAATTGACATGACCCATTCCATTAGCTTAGCACCCGATCGTTTAGTATGTTGCTATTGCTTTCTTCATGACTTATACATGTTCCTATGACTATGAGATTATGCAACTTCCATTTGCCGAAGGAACACTTTGTGTGCTACCAAACGTCACAACGTAAATGGGTGATTACAAAGGTGCTCTACAGGTGTCTCCAAAGGTACATGTTGGGTTGGCGTATTTCGAGATTAGGATTTGTCACTCCGATTGTCGGAGAGGTATCTCTGGGCCCTCTCGGTAATACACATCACATAAGCCTTGCAAGCATTGCAACTAATGAGTTAGTTGTGAGATGATGTATTACGGAACGAGTAAAGAGACTTGCCGGTAACGAGATTGAACTAGGTATGGGATACCGACGATCGAATCTCGGGCAAGTAACATACCGATGACAAATGGAACAACGTATGTTGTTATGCGGTCTGACCGATAAAGATCTTCATAGAATATGTAGGAGCCAATATGAGCATCCAGGTTCCGCTATTGGTTATTGACCGGAGACGAGTCTCGGTCATGTCTACATTGTTCTCGAACCCGTAGGGTCCTCACGCTTAAGGTTTCGATGAAAGTTATATTATGAGTTTATGAGTTTTGATGTACCGAAGTTAGTTCAGAGTCCCGGATGTGATCACGGACATGACGAGGAGTCTCGAAATGGTCGAGACATAAAGATTGATATATTGGATGGCTATATTCGGACACCGGAAGTGTTTCGGGTGATTTCGGAGAAACCCGGAGAGCCGGAGGGTTACCGGAACCCCCCGGGAGAAGTAATGGGCCATATGGGCCTTAGTGGAGAGAGAGAGGGGCAGCCAAAGGTGGGCCGCGTGCCTCCTCCCCCCTGGTCCGAATTGGACTAGGAGAGGGGGGGGGCGCCCCCCTTTCCCTCTCCCTCCCCACTTCTTTCCCCCTCCTAGTAGGAGTCCTACTCCTACTAGGAGGAGGACTCCTCCTTGGCGCGCCATAGAGGGCCGGCCGGCCTCCTCCCCTTGATCCTTTATATACGGGGGCAGGGGGCACCCCTTGACACACAAGTTGATCCACGTGATCATATTCTTAGCCGTGTGCGGTGCCCCCTTCCACCATAGTCCTCGATAATATTGTAGCGGTGCTTAGGCGAAGCCCTGCGACGGTAGTGCATCAAGATCGTCACCACGCCGTCGTGCTGACGGAACTCTTCCCCGACACTTTGCTGGATCGGAGTCCGGGGATTGTCATCGAGCTGAACGTGTGCTAGAACTCGGAGGTGTCGTAGTTTCGGTGCTTGATCGGTCGGGTCGTGGAGACGTACGACTACATCAACCAAACGCTTCCGTTGTCGATCTACAAGGGTACATAGATCACACTCTCCCCTCTCGTTGCTATGCATCACCATGATCTTGTATGTGCGTAGGAATTTTTTTGAAATTACTACGTTCCCCAACACCCACCTCCGCAGTCAGTGCGACGGTGGCCAGCAGCGAAGCCTGCATACGTATATTGACTCTTTTTTAGTTAGACTTCTGCGATATTTAATAGATCCTCCATTCGTCTTTTCTTTCCGAACGCCAAACAGAGCATCAGGGGCTACTGTCTATACGGTAATATTTTTACATATTTTTACTTACCTCGAAGCCTGTTAGAAGGCTAGCACAAGCTTCATTCAGTCCGCTTTTGGCGGACCGAACCTTCTGGACCACCATACTCATGATGGCATGGTGCTCCGTCGATGGAGGCGCCCTTAAGCTCCTCCAGCAGATTGTCCGGCGCCTCCGGTTGGATGGAGGACGCCGGCTCAGTGGGCTTGCTCCTCTTGGCAGGAGTTCGCCTACCGCGGTCCGGAACCGTTGATGATTCCGGCGCAGTGTCCGGCTTAAAGTCGGACTTGGAGCCCAGGGGGGTCTTGTCCCCTTCACTCCTGGAGTCTGGGAGGTCGCCTCGCGGCTCCTCCTTGACCACCTCCTCTCGCCCCGGAGCTTGTCGCGACGCCACTTCGGCGTCATCCGCAGCACAGGGGGAAGTAGCGGCCGGAACTGAATTCATGTCCGATGAATCCAGGGAGCCGCTCGACGACTCGTCGAGCCCATCCTTGGGCGGACTGCATGATTATATCTGACATTAGGGAAAGCTGTGCAACAAAAGGAATATCACGAGTTACTCTGGTATCCGAACACTTACGATCTCGCCGGACGCTTGGCCCTGTTCGGCCACTCCTCTTCGTCCTCGTCGGTGTCGGGGACGTAGTCCGGCGGAGGGGTTTTCCTCTTCTTGGACCCGTCGGCCTCCCCTACTAGGGCGGCCTCCCTCTTCTCTCCTCCCCCCGCTAGAGGGGGAGAGGTTTCTTCGTCCTCCTCCTCGCCTTCACGGGAGGAGTGCGTCTCGGACTCGTCGGACGACGAGTCCGACACCACCATATGCCGGGAACTCTTTCGAGTCCCTGTGGCCTTCTTCTTCTTGGCCTTCTTCTCCGGCACCACGTAAGGTGCCGGAACCAGCAGCTTCTCTAGGAGAGCAGGGGCTGGGTCTTCGGGCAAGGGAGCCGGACAGTTAATCTGTCCGGACTTCTCCCGCCAATCCTGTCAAAGGTGAGGGAGTTTAGATCTCGCATAGAGTCAAACTATGAAAAAAATTAACATCCTGTAAAAGATGGAAATATCTTACCTCGCCAGCAGGACGCTGCGAGCTGAATCCGCGGTCTTTGGAAGTAGATGTGGGAGCCTCGGCGCCTTTGGTTAGCCCCCTCCAGACATCTTCGTACGCCGTGTCGAAGAGCCTGCTTAGAGTTCGGTGCTGCGCCGGGTTGAACTCCCACAAATTGAAGTCCCGTTCTTGACACGGAAGGATCCGGTGGACGAGCATGACCTAGATTACGTTGACAAGCTTGAGCTGCTTGTTCACCAGGGACTGGATGCATTTTTGCAGTCCGGTCAACTCTTCTTCATCCCCCCACGACAAGCTCGTGTCCTTCCAGGACGTGAGCCGCATAGGGGGTCCGGATCGGAATTCAGGGGCTGCGATCCACTTCAGATCGCATGGCTCGGTGATGTAGAACCACCCTGACTGCCACCCCTTCAAGGTCTCCACAAAGGAGCCCTCGAGCCATAGGACGTTGGCGATTTTGCCCGCCATGGCACCTCCGCACTCCGCCTGGTTGCCGCGCACCACCTTTGGCTTGACGTTGAAGGTCTTGAGCCAGAGGCCGAAATGGGAGCGAATGCAGAGGAAAGCCTCGCACACGACGATAAACGCCGAGATATTGAGGATGAAGTTCGGGGCCAGATTGTGGAAATCTAGGCCATAGTAGAACATGAGCCCGCGGACAAATGGGTGGAGAGGAAAACCCAGTCCGCGGGGGAAGTGGGGAAGAAATACTACCCTCTCATGGGGCCTTGGGGTGGGGAGAAGCTGCCCCTCCTCAGGAAGCCGGTGCGCGATGTCTTTGGACAAGTATCCGACCTTCCTTAACCTTTTGACATGGCCCTCCATGACGGAGGAGACCATCCACTTGCATCCCGCTCCGGACATTGTTGGAGAGGGTTGAGGTAGGAGGTGCGGGCTAGGGCGCTGGAGCTCGGGTGCGCAGAAGATGGATAGGCAAAGGAGGAAGAAGGCATAGGTAAAAAGGTGGATCCTTATCCCCTTATATGGGCGGATGCGACTATGCGTCCCCACCAGCCTAGTAAAACTCGCTTGCCTCCCAAGCGCCGTGATAAGTGGCGCGGTTGGGTTACCCACGTCCGTATTAACGAGAATCACTTAAACAAAGGGGACACGATCTCTGCTTTGACAAGACGTGCCAAGGAAACCGCCTCGCAAAACACGCTGAGGTGGAGAAGTGAAAACGATTCGAATAAAGGCTTGGCCATAGTGTGATGTCACGCTGCGGAATACGTCAGTAGATTAGATTTGTGTTAATATTATTCTCTCTATGGCAATACATGGAAGCTTATTTTGCAGAGCCGGACACTACTCTTGGTGTTTACAAACTTTTATGAAGAATTTGGAGGAGGAACCCGCCTTGCAATGCCGAAGACAATCTGCGCGTTGGACTCGTCGTCATTGATGCCTGGTTCAGGGGCTACTGAGGGAGTCCTGGATTAGGGGGTGTTCGGGCAGCCGGACTATACCTTCAGCCGAACTCCAGGACTATGAAGATACAAGATTGAAGACTCCGTCCCGTGTCCGGATGGGACTTTCCTTGGCGTGGAAGGCAAGCTTGGCGACGCGGATATTCAAAGATCTCCTACCATTGTAACCGACTTTGTGTAACCCTAACCCTCTCCGGTGTCTATATAAACCGGAGGGTTTTAGTCCGTAGGACAACTTCATCATACAACAATCATACCATAGGCTAGCTTCTAGGGTTTAGCCTCCTTGATCTCGTGGTAGATCTACTCTTGTACTAACCATATCATCAATATTAATCAAGCAGGACGTAGGGTTTTACCTCCATCAAGAGGGCCCGAACCTGGGTAAAACATTGTGTCCCTTGTCTCCTGTTACCATCCGGCCTAGACGCACAGTTCGGGACCCCCTACCCGAGATCCACCAGTTTTGACACCGACAGTCTGCTTTTATCGGTAACTTTACTTGGAGCTATATTTTTATTCACCACATGATATGTGTTTTGCTTGGAGCGTCTTGTATGATTTGAGTCTTTGCTTTTTAGTTTACCACAATCATCCTTGCTGTACACACCTTTTGAGAAAGCCACACATGATTTGGAATTTGTTAGAATACTCTATGTGCTTCGCTTATATCATTTGAGTTATATAGTTTTGCTCTAGTACTTCACTTATATCTTTTAGAGCATAATGGTGGATTTGTTTTATAGAAACTATTGGTCTCTCATGCTTCACTTAGATTAATTTGAGAGTCTTAAATAGCATGGTAATTTGCTTAAATAATCCTAATATGCTAGGTATTCAAGAGTAATTTTTTTTCTTATGAGTGTTTTGAATACTAAGAGAAGTTTGATGCTTGATGATTGTTTTGAGATATGGAGGTAATAATATCAAAGTCACGCTAGTTGAGTAGTTGTGAATTTGATAAATGCTTCTCGTGACTCACAGATACTTCCAAACAGTTGCAGGTGCCGATGATACCAGTGCAGGTGACGCAACCCAGCTCAAGTGGGAGCTCGATGAAGATCGTGTTCGTTGTGTTGCTTCGTTTTCCAGTTGATCAGTAGTGGATCCCAGTCGGGGCGATCGGGGATCTTTTGCATTAGGGGTTGTCTTTCTTTATTTGGTTCTGTAGTCGGACCTTGATTGTATCTTTTGAGATGATGTAATGCTATATTTATGTATTGTGTGAAGTGGCGATTGTAAGCCAACTCTTTATCTCTTTCTTATTCAGTACATGGGATGTGTAAAGATTACCGCTCTTGCGACATGCCTACTATGCGGTTATGCCTCTAAGTCGTGCTCAGACACGTGGGAGATATAGCCGCATCGTGGGTGTTACAAGTTGGTAATCAGAGCCTTCCCCGACTTAGGAGCCCCCTGCTTGATCGAATCGCTGGCGTTGTTGAGTCTAGAAAAATGTTTTGAGTCTTATAGGATTATATATATATATATATATATATATATATATATATATATATATATATATATATATATATATATATATATCGGAGAGTAGGATTCTTTTACTCCTCAGTCCCTTTGTCGCTCTGGTGAGGCCTCCTAACGTAGAGTTTTGACTCTTCTCTTCTCAAATTTCACGAATTATTTTTTTAGGATCACGCGGGTATCTTGGAATCGTTCCGATGGTTTTGTGACGAGAACATTGTTCTTGCTGCCTCCCGACATTTAGGGGTTGTGGCAGTATCCCGGGGAGTTGAGCTCCGAGGTGTTGTCGTCACAATTTTATCGTTGTAGTTCTGGAATACCTGAGTTCGCCGACATTGAATATCTCCTTTATGCATTTGTTGGTGAGATAACCTCGACAGTACTGGGGCGGGAGTTCAGGAGTATTGCCATAACTTGTATAACGGATGCTTTTCGAAGGTTGAGGTAAATGATTTCCGAAGGTTTCTTGGTTATGTGTTGAAGGATGGATACAGCTGGATGTAGGATTTGCTAGTTTTGGGTGAGATATTATGCTTCCCCTATATCCCCAACACCTGATTGCATAACCAGAAAAATTCAGGAGTTTATAAGTGGGAATTCAAGTAGCTCGTAGGATATCTTTCCAACAGACACATGATACAATATGGGATCTATCATATGTTTTTTCTGGCTTATTTTGCAAGCCAAATCCTTGTTTTGTTTTGAGTTGTGGTATTCGAGTTGCTTCAATGTCAAATGTTGATTCCACACCTTTCCTAAGCGGTGTTCTCATATTCCTATGTGGGTACAAATCCTTCTTGATCTTCGAGTTTGCCATCTCAATTTCTTCTGAACCAGTGTGTCTCTCTTCAAGTGGATCCGATCATTTTTCCCATCCACAAGATTAACTCTAAGTTTCTCAACGGTGTTTGTTTCATCCGTCCGAAGTTGTCCTTGTTTTTACCGCCCTCCCACCCTTTTCTTCAAGGATTCAGATTCTTAATCAAGTATCCATTTTATTCATGTGAAGTCTCTTCATTATTTTTAATCAATGTTCTTACCCGGTGGTTCTCGCGAAGATGCTCTACAAGTTCATCATTCTTCGTTCTCTTTCTTCTCCGGTGAATTCAATTCAAGCTTTGTCGATCATATCTTTTCCTCGTTTCAAATGTTTTCTCATGCCGGTGCACTTCTTAATCATCCACTTCTCGTTATTCAATTGTTCTGGAGTGCTGAAGATATCTCAGAAGACTCACGGTTACATTCTTGATCCATTCAAGTTATTTCGAGGTTGTTATCTCATTCAATCCATTTAATTCAACCGGCGCATTCTCTCTTTTAAATCATTCCAACGGTGTGTCCTTTGAGTGGGCCCTAACCCACAGGTCTTTTCCCAGGATCTTACTGGACTCTTCCGGAGTTAATCTCAAATTCTTTTCCAAGTTCGACGTAAGAATGAATTGTCATCAGTCAAATGCCTTTCTCCAAGATCTTTCAAAGTCTTTTCGTCTTTGGTTCAACCTTTCCATTCTTCATTCCGGAGTGCCTCAGCAATTCATGATGGTGTTTCTCGTCGTCATTCTCGGATTTTGAAGACCGAAGAAGAGTTTTTCCTCCAAATTTTATCCGTTCTCTCAAAGATTCATGGTGCTAGCTTGATGCCATCCTCTCATAATTGTATTCGATTGTCAGAATTCTTTTTACCCATTCGGAGCAATTCAGGAGTCTTTTCAGTTCGATTCTCCGAAAGTCATCATTTCGGGTTTGTTCATTCTCAGTTTTCAGCCCTCATTCTCTAAATCTTACCGGTGCATTGTTCAAGTATCCTCAAATCATCTCGTGATCTATTCGTTCTCATGTATCTAAATCCTAGCAAGTATCTTCATTCATTTTCCAATTCTTCCCGGTGTTTTGTGACTTTGCTACTTTCATTTTCAATTCTTATGGTGGTTCATTCAAGAGTTCTCTTCATTCGTTATCACATTAATTCATTCGTTCTTTCCAAGCCTACCGGTGGGTCGTTCAAGACCTTATTCAAGTTGGCGCTATATCTATCTTAATCATTTTTCAACGAGAATAAGTAGTATGTCAAATCCGTTGCTTGCCATCAATCTAAATTGGTGAAGGATGCGCATAACATCATTCTTATTATTTTTTTCATCAAAGTGATTAATTCGTTATTCCGGAGGTTCATCAAAATTCTTGGTTTCTAGTTTTTTTTCATCTTTTTTTCCGGAGTTCCAAGATTTCTTGGTTATATCATCGTGAAGGTTCGCCTAATCATTGCAAGGCTTCAACCTTATTCTTTTCATCCTTCATTTCATTTGATCATTCTTTTATTACCGGAGTTCTTCATGGAGGCTCTACATGATGGTTCATCAAGGATTTAATTCCTTCTCGAAGTGTTCATTGAGATTCTTTTCAGAGGAGCTCAAGTATTCCTCTTCTTGCATTCCGAAGTGCAATTCTTTCTACCGTATCATTTGAGGTGGTATTATGTCATTCTTGATAATTTGAGTTCATGTTTCATGATTCACATGTTGTTAAGAATGAGGTATTTTAAATCCATCAATCTCTTCATTGGAGTTATATTGGGTTATATTTCACCGAAAGCCTTCCCTAAGGATTGTTGCTATTTATGGTGCTTATAAATGACCCAATTTCTTCATTTATCCTCCCAGTGAGATAAGTTTGTCATCTCCTTGTTCATATCAATCCAATCTATCGTTTTCTGTTAGTGGCAGAATTTCACCTTAGGTTTCGAGATGTTTTCCATAAGCCCACAACAAGCTTACTCTTTTCGTTGTTGGTTTCCAACAACTCCGTTATAACCTTCTTGGAAGAGTGCTTTCCCAACTCATTTGTGGTAGAAGTTGTCATTTTTCTTCTCCGTTCTTTTGTTCCGACGATCTACCTTCTATTCCTTCATTCGGAGGCATTGTGATGTTGCTTTTTTCACCCATCATCCCATTTTAGTCAAAGATCATGTTCTTTCCTTTTGCTTATCCATTCAACCGGAGTGTCATGCCCTCTTTTCAAGTTCTTCCCATTTTGTCAAGTTTTGCATACCTTCTCAACCGGAGTGCGGTTTGAAACCTTTCTTACCCCTTATGCCATTCTTTCAATAGTTCCGGAGGCAGTGTGTTGTTGATTTCGTCAAGTATCCTCTCATCTTGTCAAATTCATGTTCAATTCCTTTCATTTACAGTCGGAGTGCTGCCCAAATTATATCATTCTTATTCCTTCTCTATTTTGTTTTATCCGGAGTGTTGTGTTCCCTGCTCAAGTCTTTTCATCCTATCAAGTCTTACATCTCTTTTCAAACGGAGTGCTGTCCGAATTTGTTCTTCCTTGTTCCTTTTTTCTAACG
Source organism: Triticum dicoccoides (assembly GCF_002162155.2). NCBI lineage: Eukaryota > Viridiplantae > Streptophyta > Magnoliopsida > Poales > Poaceae > Triticum > Triticum dicoccoides. The sequence goes on from NC_041382.1 coordinate 56,408,182, forward strand.
GAGTGTTTTCAACGTTGTTCATCCTTGTCGAATTCTTTCTTTCAAGTTGTTCAAGCTCGCAAGGTTCTTTGGTTTCACTCGTTTTTCAAAGAAGCTACTTAGTTTTACCTCTTATCTTCCTCTTCCTTTTCCCGCCGGTGCCATCCTAGATCTCGGGACGAGATCCTCTTGTAGTAGTGGAGTGTTGTAACGCCCCAAGACCGACGCTCCAGATGCCTTCCATGTCTTGCGTGTCAGCTGTGTTATTTATTTGTTTGTTTGCATTCTTCATGTCATTAATTGCGTTGCATCCCCATCATGTGCATTGTGTGTTTGTATTCATGCATCATGTTGCATGATCCATGTGTGGTTCTTGCACCATCACCCCCTCCTTCCTTCCTTTTCTTCCATTTCTACAAGTGCCATTTTCCCTTCTCCTTTAATGTTCATTTTCTCCCAAATAGTCAAACTTATTGTCCTAAACCCCTCTACCAAATTTCACCTATTTTGGAAATGTTTTGGTTAGGTTTTAAAATGGCTCAAGTTTGAATTTAATTCAAACTTGAATTATTTTTCAACCTCTAAAATCCCCCAAATCATTTTTTTGAAATAGGTCATAATTCCAGGGTCCTGAGGATATTTTCATATCTCTCACCACCCCCTCCAATCACTCAGTACTTTTTGCCCTTTTATTTTTGTTTGAAGAAATAGAAAAGAGGCAGAAGCAGTACCAACAACAGCAGTCCAGCGCAGCCCAGTCCAGCACCACCAGTGATCAGCCAGCCCAGCTGGGCATCCCTACCTTCTGCGCCTAAGGCCCACCTGCGGCCTGACCTAGCCGGCCCGAGGCCCAGCCGCTACACCCTCACCCGTCGATCTCCTCCTCGTTCCCTGCTGCCGCCAGCCACTCGTAGATCGGATTGTCCCCGATCCCCATCTCACCCTCTCCCTCCCGCATCGCTCTCTCCCTCTCCCATCGATCTCTCCCATGCGCCGTCAGAGAGAGAGAGAGACCAGCGCCGTGCCCTTGTCCCGTTACCCCTCTGCCTCCTCCTCGTCGTTGGAGTCTAGCCACCCGTCCAGCAGGAGGCCGCCACCGCCATGAACGCCCGCAGGAGCGCCAACGCCACCAGACCGCCGTCCCGCGAGCAAGCTCCTCCGCCCCGAGCTCCGTTCGCGCTGTCGTTTGCTCGGATCCGGTGCCGGCCGACCGGATCCACCCGGCTTCACTGTTCCCGGCGCTGTCGGAGCCATGCTTCAAGTCCCCGACGCCAAGCTCTGTCGCCGCCGGCTTCGACCTCCTCCCTCGCGCGGCTCCTTCCCTGCCTCCACCGCGAGCCCACCATGGCGCTGCTGCTATGCTTGCTGCCGTACCTCCCGCTGGCCCCTGCTCATGCCATGGCAGCCTCTGTTCGTTGACCACCGAGAATCGAGGCCCTTTTGTGCTGCTTCGCTTTGGATGCGCCAAGATCATCTCCGACAAGTGTACGACTACATGGTGACTCGTGTATATCACTACCATCGCCCCGAAGACGTTGGCATCATCAAGTACCCCTCCGAACGAACGTGAACGACTATCATCGCAAGAACGGGACCGGCAAGTCCGAAGACCCCAAGTACCACAACATCGATGACCACACGGACCGCCAAGACCGACTACGAGGATTCAGCAAGTACCTTCGGATGCGCCAAGTTTGACTACATGGACCGCCAAGTTCCGCTCCGAACGTGTACGACTACACCCGATGATGCGACAAGTACCCCGACAACGTGCACAACTACACCAAGACCAGTTCGACAAGTACCCCGAGAATGTCTATACCTCTACCGCCCCCGCGGGTCCGACAAAACCAAGTGTACAACTACCGTTGCCCCGAGGACGTTGGATCCGTCAAGTACCTCTCTAAGAACGAACATGTACCATTACTTCCACTTCCGTCGCCGAGGAACGATAGTATCACTACTTCCCACGAACGTCCCGAGAACACCTACTCCTCTACTTCCTCTACGAACTCAAACCGCTCAAGAATGCTCCCTTGGAAGGTATAACCACCGAGACGACGCCCGTGAACGAATGTTGTGTGATGTATGAGATGGTCGTGGTTGCACCGTGTCCGAGTTGTTCTTTGCGAGTTCCTCGTTGCCTTGCCGTCGACATGTGGGAACCCGGTATCCGGGAGCACACTACCGTTCATCGCATGACACACCCCCATCACACTTTCTTTTGCACTGGCATCTCAATCGAGTTACCGGAACCGGAACATTGTCGTGGCACCGTTTTCGTTATCGTCGCCGTGGCACCCCTTTTGTTCCGCCACGATGACAAATGCTTCATAATATGTTCATATCAACTTTTTCATAAAATTGCTTAAAACTTGCAATGTCATCCGCATCATGATAATAACATTTAAATTGTTTAAAATTGTTGTTTGCATTAATTTGCTAAATGCACATGAGGATTTTCCGGACTTGTTGCTTGTTGTTTTGGCCTCATTTAAACTTGTTTAGATAGGTAGTTTTACTTTGTTTCACCCCTTGCCATGCTAAACAATATTTAATATTGTTGAGTACACAAACGAGATCGAACTAAATAACTTGTTGTGGTGTTTCGTCAATATGCAACTCGTTGCATATTGAGCTCCACTTAATTTGTAGAATTGCTTGTGCACTTTGCCATGCCATGCCTCATCAAACCGGACATGCATCATACTTGGTTGTGCATCATGCCATGTTTATGTGATGGTTGTTTACCATGCTGTTTGCTTCTTTCCGGCGTTGCTTCTTCGGGTTAGTTCCGATAACGTCACGTTTGTGAGGATCCGTTCGACTTCGTCCGTTTGTCTTCTTCATGGACTCGTTCTTCTTCCTTGCGGGATCTCAGGCAAGATGACCATACCCTCGAAATCACTTCTATCTTTGCTTGCTAGTTGCTCGCTATTTTGCTACACCACGATACCTACCACTTGCTATATCATGCCTCCCATATTGCCATGTAAGCCTCTAACCCACCTTTCCCAGCAAACAGTTCTTTGGCTATGTTACCGCTTCGCTCAGCCCCTCTTATAGCGTTGCTAGTTGCAGGTGAAGATGGAGTTTGTTCCATGTTGGAACATGGATATTGTTGGGATATCATTATTATCTCTTATTTACATTAATGCATCTATAAACTTGGTAAAGGGTGCAAGGCTCGGCCTTATGCCTGGTGTTTTGTTCCACTCTTGCCGCCCTAGTTTCTGTTATACCGGTGTTATGTTCCTTGATTTTGCGTTCCTTACGCGGTTGGGTTATAATGGGAACCCCTTGACAGTTCGCTTTGAATAAAACTCCTCCAGCAAGGCCCAACCTTGGTTTTACCATTTTCCACCTAAGCCTTTTTCCCTTGGGTTCTGCAGACTCAAGGGTCATCTTTATTTTAAACCCCCGGGCCAGTGCTCATCTGAGTGTTGGTCCAAACTGGGCGATGTCCGGCGCCCCCCTGGGCAACTAGGGTTTATGCCAACCCGACATCTTGCCCATCCGGTGTGCCCTGAGAACGAGATACGTGCGACTCCTATCGGGATTTGTCGGCACATCGGGTGGCTTTGCTGGTCTTGTTTCATCATTGTCGAAATGTCTTGTAACCGGGATTCCGAGTCTGATCGGGTCGTCTTGGGAGAAGGAATATCCTTCGTTGACCATGAGAGCTTGTGATGGGCTAAGTTGGGTCACCCTTGCGGGGTTTTGAACTTTCAAAAGCCGTGCCTGCGGTTATGGGCAGATGGGAATTTGTAATATCCGGTTGCAGAGAACTTGACACTTAACTTAATTAAAATGCATCAACCGCGTGTGTAGCCGTGATGGTCTCTTCTCGGCGGGATCCGGGAAGTGAACACGGCTTTGGTGTTATGTTTGAACGTAAGTAGTTTCATGATCACTTCTTGATCACTTCTAGTTCACGACCGTGCTTTGCTTCTCTTCTCGCTCTTATTTGCGTAAGTTAGCCACCATATATGCTAGTGCTTGCTGCAGATCCACCTCACTACCTTTTCCTACCCATAAGATTAAATAGTCTTGATCGTGAGGGTGTGAGATTGCTGAGTCCTCGTGACTCACAGATACTTCCAAACAGTTGCAGGTGCCGATGATACCAGTGCAGGTGACGCAACCCAGCTCAAGTGGGAGCTCGATGAAGATTGTGTTAGTTGTGTTGCTTCGTTTTCCAGTTGATCAGTAGTGGAGCCCAGTCGGGGCGATCGGGGATCTTTTGCATTAGAGGTTGTCTTTCTTTATTTGGTTCCGTAGTCGGACCTTGATTGTATCTTTTGAGATGATGTAATGCTATATTTATGTATTGTGTGAAGTGGCGATTGTAAGCCAACTCTTTATCCTTTCTTATTCAGTACATGGGGTGTGTAAAGATTACCCCTCTTGCGACATGCCTACTATGCGGTTATGCCTTTAAGTCGTGCTCCGACACGTGGGAGATATAGCCGCATCGTGGGTGTTACAAGTTCTTTGATTGTCCTCCTTATGAGTGGCGGTCGGGGACGAGCGATGGTCTTTTTCTACCAATCTATCCCCCTAGGAGCATGCGCATAGTGCTTGGTTTTTTATGACTTGTAGATTTTTGCAATAAGTATGTGAGTTCTTTATGACTAATGTTGATTCCATGGATTATACGCACTCTCACCCTTCCATCATTGCTAGCCTCTTCGGTACCGTGCATTGCCCTTTCTCACATTGAGAGTTGGTGCAAACTTCGCCGGTGCATCCAAACCCCGTGATATGATACGCTCTTTCACACATAATCCTCCTTATATCTTCCTCAAAACAGCCACAATACCTACCTATTATGGCATTTCCATAGACAATTCGAGATATATTGCCATGCAACTTTCAACCATTTAGTTTATCATGACACATTCATCATTGTCATATTTCTTAGCATGATCATGTAGCTGACATAGTATTTGTGGCAAAGCCACCGTTCATAATTCTTTCATACATGTCACTCTTGGTTCATTGCATATCCCGGTACACCGCCGGAGGCATTCATATAGAGTCATCTTTTGTTCTAGTATCGAGTTGTAATCATTGAGTTGTAAATAAATAGAAGTGTGATGATCATCATTTTCTAGAGCATTGTCCCAAGTGAGGAATAAAAAAAGGAGAAAGGCCATAAAAAAAGAGAAGGCCCCAAAAAATGAGAGAAAAAGAGAGAAGGGACAAAGCTACTATCCTTTGCCACACTTGTGCTTCAAAGTATTACCATAATCTTCATGATAGAGAGTCTCTTGTTTTGTCACTTTCATATACTAGTGGGAATTTTTCATTATAGAACTTGGCTTGTATATTCCAACAATGGGCCTCCTCAAGTGCCCTAGGACTTCGTGAGCAAGCAAGTTGGATGCACACCCACTTAGTTTCTTTTGTTGAGCTTTCATACATTTATAGCTCTAGTGCATCCGTTGCATGGCAATCCCTACTCCTTGCATTAACATCAATCGATGGGCATCTCCAAAGCCCATTGATTAGCCTCGTTGATGTGAGACTTTATCCCTTTTTGTCTTCTCCACATAAACCCCATCATCATATTCTATTCCACCCATAGTGCTATGTACATGGCTCGTGCTCATATATTGCGTGAAAGTTTATAGGTTTGAGATTACTAAAGTATGAAACAATTGCTTGGCTTATCATCGGGGTTGTGCATGATGAGAGCATTCTTGTGTGACGAAAATGGAGCATGACTAAACTATATGATTTTGTAGGGATGAACTTTCTTTGGCCATGTTATTTTGAGAAGACATAATTGCTTAGTTAGTATGCTTGAAGTATTATTATTTTTATGTCAACATGAACTTTTATCTTGAATCTTTCGGATCTGAATATTCATACCACAATTAAGAAGAATTACATTAAAATTATGCCAAGTAGCATTCCGCATCAAAATTATCTTTTTTTATCATTTACCTACTCGAGGACGAGCAGGAATTAAGCTTGGGGATGCTTGATACGTCTCCAACTTATCTATAATTTTTGATTGCTCCATGCTATATTATCTACTATTTTGGACATTATTGTGCTTTATTATCCACTTTTATATTATTTTTGGGACTAACCTATTAACCGGAGGCCCAGCCCAGAATTGCTGTTTTTTTGCCTATTTCAGAGTTTCGCAGAAAAGGAATATCAAACGGAGTCCAAACGGAATGAAACCTTCGGGAACGTGATTTTCTCACCGAACATGATCCAGGAGACTTGGACCCTACGTCAAGAAATAAGGGAGGAAGCCACGAGGTAGGGGCGCGCGCCTACCCCCCCAGGCGCGCCCTCCACCCTCGTGGGCCCCTTGTTGCTCCACCGATGTACTCCTTCCTCCTATATATACCTACGCACCCCCAAACGATCAAATATGGAGCCAAAACCCTAATTCCACCGCCGTAACTTTCTGTATCCACGAGATCCCATCTTAGGGCCTGTTCCAGAGCTCCGCCGGAGGGGGCATCCATCACGGAGGGCTTCTACATCAACACCATAGCCTCTCCGATGAAGTGTAAGTAGTTTACCTCAGACCTTCGGGTCCATAGTTATTAGCTAGATGGCTTCTTCTCTCTTTTTGGATCTCAATACAATGTTCTCCCCCTCTCTTGTGGAGATCTATTCGATGTAATCATCTTTTTGCGGTGTGTTTGTTGAGATCGATGAATTGTGGGTTTATGATCAAGATTATCTATGAACAATATTTGAATCTTCTTTGAATTCTTTTATGTATGATTGGTTATCTTTGCAAGTCTCTTCAAATTATCAGTTTGGTTTGGCCTACTAGATTGATCTTTCTTGCAATGGGAGAAGTGCTTAGCTTTGGGTTCAATCTTGCGGTGTCCTTTCCTAGTGACAGTAGGGGCAGCAAGGCACGTATTGTATTTTTGCCATCGAGGATAACAAGATGGGTTTTTATCATACTGCATGAATTTACCCCTCTACATCATATCATCTTGCTTAAGGCGTTACTCTGTTTTTATAAACTTAATACTCTAGATGCATGCTGGATAGCGGTCGATGAGTGGAGTAATAGTAGTAGATGCAGGCAGGAGTCGGTCTACTTGTCTCGGACGTGATGCCTATATACATGATCATACCTAGATATTCTCATAACTATGCTTGATTCTGTCAATTGCTCAACAGTAATTCGTTCACCCACCGTAAAATACTTATGCTCTCGAGAGAAGCCACTAGTGAAACCTATGGCCCCCGGGTCTATCTTCATCATATTAATCTTCCAATACTTAGTTATTTCCTTTGATTTTTTACTTTGCTTTTATTTTACTTTGCATCTTTATCACAAAAATACCAAAAATATTATCCTACCATATCTATCAGATATCACTCTCGTAAGTGACCGCGAAGGGATTGAAAACCCCTTATCGCGTTGGTTGCGAGGAGTTATTTGTTTTGTGCAGGTGCGAGGGACTCGCGCGTAGCCTCCTACTGGATTGATACCTTGGTTCTCAAAAACTAAGGGAAATACTTACGCTACTTTGCTGCATCATCCTTTCCTCTTCAAGGAAATCCAACGTAGTGCTCAAGAGGTAGCAGGGGGTAACGGTTGGATTGTTCCCCCTCTCTAAAAGGGGGTCTTCTTCTTCAAGGTTGACTCACCTCTTCCCCCAAATCACCATTATTGCTCCAAGCTCCTTTTTCGCCCGATCTCTCTCCCTAGCCAATCAAACTTGTTGATTTTCTCGGAATTGGTTGCGAAGGCCCCGATCTACACTTCCACCAAGAGAAACTTGATTCCCCCACTAATCCCTAGCGGATCTTGTTACTCTTGGGTGTTTGAGCACCCTAGACGGTTGAGGTCACCACGGAGCCATATTCCATTACGGTGAAGCTTCATGGTGTTGTTGGGAGCCAACGATTAAGTTGTGGAGATTGCCCTAACCTTGTTTGTAAAGGTCCGATCGCCGCCTCCAAGGGCACCAATAGTGGAATCATGACATCTTTCATTGTGTGAGGGCGTGAGGAGAATATGGTGGCCCTAGTGGCTTCTTGGGGAGCATTGTGCCTCCACACCGCTCCAACGGAGACGTACTTCCCCTCAAAAGGAAGGAACTTCGGTAACACATCCTCATCTTCACCGGCTCCACTCTTGGCTATCTCGTACCTTTACTTGTGCAAGCTTATTTGTGTTATTTCCCTTGCTTGCTTGTGAGCTTGTTGTTGTTGCATCATATAGGTTGCTCACCTAGTTGCACATCTAGACAACTTACTTTGATGCAAAGTTTAATTTGGTAAATAAAAGCTAAAAATTGTTAATTGCCTATTCACCCCCCTCTAGTCAACTATATCGATCCTTTCAGTGGAAATTTCACCTTACGATATCTTTCTTTTATTTCTAACAATTTCTTTCATGTACTTAGCATAAGGATTCATTTTAAACATATCAGTCAAACGCATACGCAAAAAGATAGGTCTAATCATTTCAGCAAAGCGGTCGAAATCCTCATCATCCTTTTTCTTGGATGGTTTAGGAGGAAAAGGCATGAGTTTCTGAACCCAAGGCTCTCTTTCTTTACCGTGCTTCCTAGCAACGAAGTCTCTCTTATCATAACGTTGATTCTTTGATTGTGGGTTATCAAGATCAACAGCAGGTTCAATCTCCACATCATTGTTATTGCTAGGTTGAGCATCAACATGAACATCATCATTAACATTATCACTAGGTTCACGTTCATTACCAGATTGTGTTTCAGCATCAGAAATAGAAATATCATTGGGATTCTCAGGTGTGTCAGCAACAGGTTTACTAGAAGAATGCAACGTCCTATCATTTTTCTTTTTCTTCTTTTTAGAAGGACTAGGTGCATCAACATTAGTTCTATGAGAATCTTGCTCAATTCTCTTAGGGTGGCCCTCAGGATACAAAGGTTCCTGAGTCATTTTACCTAGTCACAACTCTAACATCATTATCATTTTTCTTATTATCTAATTCATTGAGAAAATCATTCTGAGCTTTAAGTACTTGTTCTACTTGGGTGGTAACCATAGAAGCATGTTTACTAATAAGTTTAAGTTCACCTTTAACTCTAGACATATAATCACTCGAGTGTTCAATCATATATGTTTCAATTGTCTACCAACATAAGCATTGAAGTCTTCTTGTTTAACAATAAAATTATCAAACTCATCCAAGCATTGGCTAGGAAACTTAGTAGATGGGATTTCACCCTTATCAAATATATAGAGAGAATTTACCTTTACTACCTGTGTTGGGTTATCAAGACCATGTATTTCTTTAATAGGTGGTAAATTCTTAACATCTTCAACTTTAATACCCTCTTATTTCATAGATTTCTTTGCCTTTTGCATATCTTCAGGACTGAGAAATAGAATACCCCTTTTCTTCGGAGTTGGCTTAGGAGTTGGTTCAAGAAGTGTCCAATCATTTTCATTACTCAACATATTATTCAATAGCAATTCAGCTTGATCAACAGTTCTTTACCTAAAAACACAACCAGCACAAATATCCAGGTGGTCTCTGGAAGCATTTGTTAGTCCATTATAAAAGATATCAAGTGTTTCATTTTTCTTGAGAGGATGATCAGGCAAAGCATTAAGTAATCGGAGAAGCGTCCCCCAAGCTTGTGGGAGACTATTTTATTCAATTTGCACAAAATTATATATCTCCCTTAAGGCAGCTTGTTTCTTATGAGCGGGGAAATATTTAGCAGAGAAGTAATAAATCCTATCCTGGGGACTACGCACACAACCAAGATCAAGAGAATTAAACCATGTTTTAGCATCACCCTTTAATGAGAACGGATATAACTTAAGGATAAATAATAGCGAGTTTTCTCGTCATTAGTGAACAGGGTGGCTATACCATTTAATTTAGTAAGATGTGCCACAACAATTTCAGATTCATAGCCATAAAAAGGATCAGACTCAACCAAAGTAATTAACTCAGGATCGACAAAGAAATAATAATCCTTATCAGAAATACAGATAGGTGAAGTAGCAAAAGCAGGGTCATATTTCATTCTAGCATTCAAGGACTTTTTTTCAACTTAGCTAATAGTTTCTTAAGATCATATTGAGAGTGCTAGTTATCGACTAGAGGAGGGGTGAATAGGCGATTTTTATGAACGTGTTCAAAACATGGGAGTTTCAAAGACAAACAGTAGAAATGAACCTATTGACATGCAGCGGAAGGTAGACTACACTAGGCAAGCCGTAGTCAAGTATTCAATAAAGTGAAAGGATGAAGACTAATAGCAGCCAGGTAGTGATGATCAGGATGGAAGATAGTATGAAACCAAACAACAATAGAAGTCACACAGTGAAGTCAAACAGGTAACACAGGCAGGCAATGACTTCATGAAGACAAACTGTAAATAAAGAGAGGGAGAAGATAGAACCAGTTGCTTGGTGAGGACAGGTATTTGTTGGACCAGTTCCAGTTGCTGTGACAACTGTACGTCTAGTTAGGGAGGGTGAGATTCAACTCAGAAGACCGCGTCTTCACCTTATTCCCCTTGAGCTAAGGACACACAGTCCTCGCCCAATCACTCTGGTAAGTCTTCAAGGTAGACTTCCAAACCTTCACAGACTTCGTTCACCGACGATCCACAATGACTCTTGGATGCTCAGAACGCGACGCCTAACCGGCTGGAGGATTCACAGTCCTCAAGTGTAACAAGTCTTCAGATCACGCAGACAGAAAGACTTCAGTGATGCCTAACACTCTTTGGCTCTGGGTGTTTAGGGCTTTGTCCTCGCAAGGATTTCTCTCTCAAAGGCTTCGAGGTGGGTTGCTCTCAAACGACAAAAGCCGTGCACTAACTCTGAGCAGCCACCAATTTATGGTGTAGGGGGTGGGATATTTATAGCCACTAGGCAACCCGACCTGATTTGTTCGAAGTGACCCTGGGTCACTAAGGAACTGACACGTGTTCCAACGGTCAGATTTCAAACACATGCGACAGCTTAACTTGGGCTACAAGTAATGCTGACTCATCTAGCTCTAGATAAGATTTGCTCTCATTGTCTTCGCTCATAGACTTAGGATTTGGTTGAGCATCACTTCAGTCACTCTGACTTTGTTCACTTGGACCCCACTTAACAGTACGGTGGTTCCTATGACTCAAAAAGAAGAAAATGAAACTACGAAACAACTATGTCTTCGCGCTCCAAAGACTTCATGCGATGTCTTCTTATGTCATAGTCTTCAATGTGAAACTCTTCACAGACCACCATTGTCTTCAATGTCTTCATACATTTTTAGGGGTCATCTCCGGTAGGTAAACCGAATCAATAAGGGACTACTAGCTGTTTATCCCGCAATTCTCACAAACACATTAGTCCCTCAACCAGGTTTGTCGTCAATACTCTAAAACCAACTAGGGGTGGCACTAGATGCACTTACACATATCTATCAGTGCAAGCTAAAAAGTCTATAGCAGTTTCTTCATCCATAACATAACCCTCAGGCACAACAGGCAATTCATATCTAGGGGGAGAATCTTCATCATCACTTTCATCAATATTATCAGTTTCAATAATTTCATTCTCTCTAACCCTAGCAAGTTGTTCATCAAGAAATTCACCTAGTGGCACAGTATTATAAAGCATAGAAGTAGTTTCATCATAAGCATCATGCAAAGCGGAAGTGGCAACATCAATAACATGCGACATATCAGAATGAATAGCAGGAGTAGGTGTCGCAAGTTTACTCATAACAAAAGGTGAATCAAGTGCAGAGCTAGATGGCAGTTCCTTACCTTCCCTCGTAGTTGAGGGATAAATCTTGGCTCTTTCATCTTTCAAGTTCTTCATAGTGATCAACAGATATACGCGTGGTGCGCCCATGGAGGCGTGTTGGCGGCCACGGCGTTCGGCCGACCGGCCGTGGTAGGCGGAGGCGGGCACCGGGGCTGGGGAGGCCGGTGCGTGGGTGCAGGGCTTCGGACCCGGGCACGACCAGTTGGGGCCGCAGCCGCGGACGACGGTGGCAGAGCGCGACAGGCACGGGCGGACGTTGGCGCGGTCGGCGAGCGAAAGGAAGCCGGCGGTAGCCACCGGTCTGCATGGGCGGTGGTGGCGCGGGCGGAAGCGGCTCAGGCGCGAGTGAGGGTGGCGCAGGGAAGCGCCGGCAGCGGCGGGCTGCAGCAGGCAAGGAGCAGCGGCAGGAGCAGTACGCGGCGGCAGCGGCAACAGCAGACGGTCAGCAGCAGCGACGATCGCGGTTGTGGGGCACCGACAGAGGGAAAGGGCGGCGGCAGTGGGCAAGGGCGGGCGACAGCGGGTGCAGGCGCGCACGCGCGGGCATGCAAGCGGGCACAGAGGCGCGCGGGGGTGCGGGGGAGCGCCCAGGCGACGGCTTGGCGCGGTAGGACGCGGGCTTCAGAGAACTCCGGGCACAGCGACCAAATCGTGGGGAGGGTGCTACAACGTGATTAACAGAGGGGGAGACAAGGGGAATCAGCGCTGCTCACCAAGGAAGGGTTTAAGTCGAGCTCGGATTGGTCGGGGGCGTGCCGGAGCATGGATCCACGGTGGGGCATCGGTGGCGACCGCCGACGAAGACGAGGATGACAGCGATGATGGGGCGGCTCCAGGATCGATCCCATGGGTGTAGACGATGAAGGGGAGGATGACACAGCGGATGGGCACCTCCCTACAGCGCAGGGACAATGGAGGACGCGCGTACGACGACAACCATGGCGCCAGCGACTCGGTGCAGCGAGGGAAGGAGAGGATCGGCTCGGGAAAGGGGAAAATGAGGCAAGTAGGGGAGCTAGGGTTCGCCAGGGAGGACAAGGGGGATCTTATCCATGCAGGGAGCCGGCGGATGGACAGCGCGTGGCCATCCGCGGCCACGGACGCAGCGCGCGCGGCCAACGCGCCCTCTGTGAACAGAGGTGGAAGGAGACGTTAGGGTGGGCTGGGCCGGCTCCTGTAGCGAGGAGGTCTAAGTGCACAATGCACTTAGTCCTTTTCTCTTTTTCTCTTTTATCCTGTTGTTTTCATTTAGTTAGGCAACCAAATGACTTTTGTAGAATATGGAAATTGTCCACATATTTATACTGCAACTATTAGCACTGCACAAAAAGTTTGAGAGATATTTGAATTCATTTGAATTTTGCATAAATGAAATTGGATTAACGGGGCTGTTTTGGTCACTATTCTAATTGTTTTAGGACCATTAAACATTTTATTAAATGTTGCATGATGTTTGTTAACTAGTTAGTGAACATTTTTAACCTTTTGAACATTTTTAATTCACTGTCTTAAGAAACTATAATTTGACTTGTTATTTGAATTTGTATTTGAACTAAGTTTGAAACAAGTGAGGTTTAGCATAATTTTAATTATGATTATCTAGCATCATTAAAAGGGGTTTACTGTGGCTTAAATATCAGGGTGTTACAAATCTCCTCCACTACAAGAAATCTCGTCTCGAGATTTAAGAGGTGGAATAAGGGGGGGAGGTCTCGTTACAAAATTCTAACGAATCTTCTTGGCCTTGGTTGCTCTTCTCCAAGAGGTTGATCCATTACGTTGATGTCTCCATTCCTATGCATCAATGCATCATGATAAAGTTGTTGTCCTTCCTTCAGGATCTTCACCGTACTTACGATAGGATAAGAAGGGAACTCCGGGAGAACGAACCCTTGCAAGGTTGACTATCTAGTAGATAACATCGGGGAAGGTGGCGGAGAGTAACTGAAAGGATCGAGAAGAGGTGTCTAGAGGGGGGGGGGGGTGATTAGAAACTAAGTGCCAAAAGTTGTAGTTTTTAATATTCTTAAGTTTAAGTGGAGTTTAAGAACAAGTTTAACAAACACAATACATATCAAGCAAGCATGCAATGAGTATATGAGCAGCGGAAAGTAAAGCATGCAACTTGCAAGAATGTAAGGAGAAGGGTTTGGAGTATTCAAATGCAATTGGAGACACGGATGTTTTTGTCGTGGTTCCGATAGGTGGTGCTATCGTACTACGTTGATGGATACTTCAACCCACGGAGGGTAACGGTTGCGCGAGTCCACGGAGGGCTCCACCCACGAAGGGTCCACAAAGAAGCAACCTTGTCTATTCCATCACGGTCGTCGCCCATGAAGGACTTGCCTCACTAGCGGTAGATCTTCACGAAGTAGGCGATCTCCTTGACCTTACAAACTCCTTGGTTCAACTCCACAATCTTGTTGGAGGCTCCCAAGTGACACCTAGCCAATCTAGGAGACACCACTCTCCAAGAGGTAACAAATGGTGTGTTAATGATAAACTCCTTGCTCTTGTGCTTCAAATGATAGTCTCCCCAACACTCAACTCTCTCTCATAGGATTTGGATTTGATGGAAAGAAGATTTGAGTGGAAAGCAACTTGGGGAAGGCTAGAGATCAAGATTCATATGGTTGGAATGGAATATCTTGACCTCAACACAAGTGTACGTGGTTCTCTCTCAGAAAATGTGTATTGCAAGTGTAGGTATGTTCTGATGGCTCTCTCCACGAATGAAGAGTGGGTGGAGGGGTATATATAGCCTCCACACAAAATCTAACCGTTACACTCAATTTACCAATCTCGGTAAGACTGAAGGGAAAAACTCGGTCGGACCAATTTAGTAAACCTAGTGACCGTTAGGGTTTTCGGTGGGACCGACTAGTTCAACTCGGTGGAACCGATGTGCTAGGGTTAGGGTAAAACTAAAACTCAGTTTGACCGATTACTCAAACTCGGTGGGACCGATTTGGGTAATAAGCGAAACAGAGAGTTGGCCAAGCAAACTCGGTGGGGCCGATTGCATATCTCGGTGGGACCGAAAATATTGCAACAGGTAACAGAGAGTTTGCAAGCCCATCTCGGTGAGACCAAGATCCCATCGGTGAGACCGAACTGATTAGGGTTTCTGGCAGTGGCTATGTTAACTGAACTCGGTGGCTCCGGATAGAAAGAATCGGTGGGGCCGAGTTTGACTTTTGGTTTAGGTCATATGTGGATGTGGGAAGGTAGTTGAGGGTTTTGGAGCATATCACTAAGCACTTTGAGCAAGCAAGCCATTAAGCAACACCTCATCCCCTCTTGATAGTATTGGCTTTTCCTATAGACTCAATGTGATCTTCGATCACTAAAATAGAAAATGTAGAGTCTTGATCTTGAAGCTTGAGCCAATCCTTGTCCTTAGCATCTTGAAGGGGTTCCACATCCTCTAGTCCATGCCACTCCATTGTTGAACTTATCTAGAACATACTAGGTAAAAGTGTTAGTCCAACAAGAGATATGTTGACATTAATTACTAAAACCACCCAGGGAGCACTTGTGCTTTCAATCTCCCCCTTTTTGGTAATTGATGACAACATACATCAAAGCTTTAGATAAAGATATAGAGAATAGCAAGTAAAGCTTTGGAAAGACATGTAACATGCATAGGCTCCCCCTACATGTACGCAATCATGTGAATATTGAATATAGGAGCATGTGAATGCGTAAACATGACAGAGCAAGCAATGTGTTACATGTATCTTGGCTATATGCATCAGAGCAAATGATGTGAATGTGAGAAATGTACCTTCATGCTCATGAGTCCTTCTTGCAAACAGTATGTACATCAGCAAGGATTTCTCATTCACATGACTGAGATGCATATACTTACCTTGTGGTCTTGAGTTGGCTTAGGATGGGATGAACCTGCACAAACAAGGTTAAGTAACACATATACACCTACTGACCAGAGCAAAACAAGAGAAACCACAAGAGAACCAAGACTGGGATGACATGTAGAGTGAGTACTAAGTACCACTTGGATATAGACATGTCCCCAAAGGTAAAGATATGCAATAAAATCAGAGATTTCCTTCCCTTAGATGTCTTGCTCCCCCTGAATCTGCATGGGATATTGGGAGAAGATAAGGAACAGAAAATCAGAGCAACAAAAGAAGGAAACAACAGAGCTTGAGCTAAAGCAAGCAACCAAACATGTCTTTCCCCTCTTAAAGACATGCGACATCTCTCCTCTTGAACACCAAGCATCTGGGGTCTTTGATGATATTACTTTCTACTAGTTGAGAAACTCTCTCCCCCTGAGTATTCTCTCTTTCTCCCCCTATAGGAAGGATTAAGCTTTGATGTAATCTCTCTCTCCCCCTTTGGCATCAATTTCCAAGAAGGGCTCTTCTGGACATGTGATACAAATGGGTTGGTCCTCGAGTCACAGAGCAAAGCAGCATGTCTAATATGATGCTGGTAGAGGACAAGAATCATTGAGTGGAGCTGGAGCAAACAGAAATCAGGAATAAGTGGCAAGTTGCTTTTCCTGTGATGGAATCGGTGACTCCGAGTTGTGGGCTTTGGTTGCACCGAAAGATTTTGGTTGGGCCGAAGAGAACAAACCGGTGTGACCGAGTTCATCAGAGTGAAACCACTTGTCACCTCAGCTCACTAGACAAGTAAGATCTCACAAGGATATGCAAGGAATTAACTGAAAGATTTGCAATGAATTGGATGCAGAAAATGCAGAACAAAAAGGAAAGAAAAGAAACTAAAAGTTCTAGATGAAGTTTTTTTTGAAAGGGGAAACAAATATGCAAATGCAAAAGCAAGGAGAAACACTAGAGAACTTCATCTAGAAATGGTCGGTGACAAAGTCACCTATGTTAGAGTATATTGACTTAGGAGTCAAGTGAGAGCACTTGATCATAGGTCATACTCATCGTTTAAGCTCAAAATGGGGTTACCATTTGTCGTTTAAGCCTTTTGATGTATTCACATCTTGTCGAGTTGCTTTGACTCATAACTTGGAGTAAAGCTTCTCTAAGATGGAATAACATACCTTGGGTGGTGGTGTTGATCTTGTTCATGTAGTTGAACTTGTGTGGGTTGCTCAAGGTTGATGTAGTTCATCAAGGGTTGGGAGCACCACTTGGAGTTTGAGTTCATCTACCTACATGGGTTAGCTTTGAAAGGAAGAGCACTTGTGTATCCAAAATGACAATCATGAGACTCATCATGGAATTTGCCAAAGGATATGTTTGAATGGTTTCGTGCTTCCTTGTCTTCAACCACCATTGTGTAGAGACTTGGTGATGTAGAGATTGCTCAAGATGTGAGTGAGTTGCAATCTCATAGATTTAGATTCAACCAAGTACCTACACGGGTTAGATAACATGCAAGGTACAAATATATCCAAGACATATGAATAGCATCATAAGAGAAATATCGAGGATTAGTCATAGGCTCATGCCCCGCATGTATCAAATGGAGTTCCTACTCCAAGTTTGAAGCATCAATGATGTTAAATTCACCTCTCAACCTGCAAAACACTTTCTCATCAAGTGGTTTAGTGAATATATCCGCCAATTGCTTATCGGTGCGAACATGCTTAAGGTTAATGTCCCCTTTTGCAACATGATCTCGAATGAAATGATGACTAAATTCAATATGCTTAGTTCGAGAATGTTGCACGGGATTGTGAGCAATATTAATAGCACTTTCATTGTCACATAGCAATGGAACATGTTTCACATATATCCCATAATCTTTAAGAGTTTGGGTCATCCAAAGTAATTGAGCGCAACATGAACCAGCGGCAATGTATTCCGCTTCATTGGTGGATAAGGATATCGAGTTTTGTTTCTTGGAAGACCAAGACACAAGAGATCTACCAAGGAATTGACAAGTACCCGAAGTGGACTTTCTATCAACCTTGTCTCCGGCATAGTCCGAATCGGAGTAGCCAACAAGATAAAAAGAGGACCTCTTAGGATACCAAATGCCAAAATTTGGTGTATGGATTAGGTATCTCACTATCCTTTTCACAGCCATAAGATGACATTCTTTAGGAGTAGCTTGATATCGTGCACACATGCACACACTTACCATAATATCGGGATGAGAGGCACATAGATATAACAATGAAGCAATCATAGAGTGATAAACCTTTTGATCAACCGGTTCACCATCTTTGGTCAAATCAAGATGTCCACTAGTAGGCATGGGTGTAGTCATACCTTTGCATTCTTGCATATTGAATTTCTTGAATAAGTCATTGGTGTACTTCGTTTGAGAGACAAAGGTACCTTCCTTAGTTTGCTTTATTTGCAAACCGAGAAAGAATTTGAGTTCACTCATCATAGACATCTCAAACTTCTCCGACATTAGCTTTCCAAACTTCTTACTAAAATGAGGGTTAGTTGAACCAAATATGATATCATCAACATAAATTTGGCACACAAATAGTTCTCCGTTAACCCTTTTAGTAAAAAGAGTAGAATCAATTTTACCAATTTCAAAGCCTTTTTCAATAAGGAACTTGGTCAAGCATTTATACCATGCTCTAGGAGCTTGTTTAAGACCATAAAGGGCTTTGTGAAGTTTGTAAACATGATTAGGTTTCTTAGGATTGATGAAGCCGGGAGGTTGCTTAACATAAACTTCCTCTTCGATTTTTCCATTTAGAAAAGAACTTTTAATGCCCATTTGGTATAAGGTGATATCATGGTGATTAGCATAAGCAAGTAAGATGCGAATGGACTCAAGTCTAGCAACGGGAGCATATGTCTCACCATAGTCCATACCTTCAACTTGTGTGTAGCCTTGGGCGACGAGACGTGCTTTGTTGTGAACCACTTGTCCATCTTCATCTTGCTTGTTGCGAAACACCCATTTGGTACCAATGATGTTGTGGTTGTTGTCGGGTTTCTCGACTAATGTCCACACTTGATTTCTCTCAAAGTTGTGTAGCTCTTCATGCATAGCGTTTATCCAGTCCGGATCCTCCAATGCTTCTTCAACCTTCATAGGTTTCAATCCTAGAGATGAATGAGTAATGTTCACAAAAGTTAGCTAAACGAGTTTTAGAGCGAGTGATTCTCCTGGTTTGGATATCATTGTAGATTTTCTCGATGGGATGATCCTTAGCAATTCTTGCTCGAACTCGTGAAAGCTTTTGCTTGGGTCGGGGTGGAATATCCTCTTCATCATGTGCTTCTTCTTGGCCTTCTTCATTGTTGACGTTGTCGTTCTCTTGTCGTGGTGGAGAAGGAGGTTGTTGATGTTCATCTTGGTGCACTTCCTCGTTTTCTTCATCTTGGCGTGTCCCACTTGTGGATGCTTCCATATCAACTCTTGGTTCACCTTGTTGTGAGGTAGAAGCTTCCACTTGGACAGACGAGGTACTCTCCTTCACTTCCGTTGGACGAATCTTGCCAATGGACAAGTCTTGAATTGCTTCCGAAGGGTCTTTGTCTCCTACATCAATTGGCAATTGCTCTACTTGCGAGCCGTTAGATTCATCAAACTTCACATCTACCGTCTCTTCAACCTTTCGGGTGAAATTGTTGTAGACACGGTAAGTGTGAGAGTTTGAGCCATAACCAAGTAGGAAACCTTCATGAGATTTAGGAGCAAATTTAGAACGACGATGCTTATCAAGAATGTAGCACTTTGAGCCGAATACTCGAAAGTATCCAACTTGGGGTTTGTTACCGGTGAGGAGCTCGTATGCCGTCTTGCCAAGTAGCTTGTGAAGATACAAGCGATTTGTTGCATGACAAGCTGTCTCAACCGCTTCCGCCCAAAAGTGCTTTGGCGTTTTGTACTCATCAAGCATCGTTCTTGCCATCTCGATAAGAGTCCAGTTCTTCCTTTCAACAACTCCATTTTGTTGAGGTGTGTACGTAGCCAAGAACTCGTGTGAAATCCCTTCTTCGTCAAGAAAGGTGTCCACATTTGCGTTCTTGAACTCCGTTCCGTTGTCGCTCCGAACCTTCTTGATCTTCATGTCAAACTGATTTTGGGCCTTCCTAGCGAAGTTTTTGAAGATCTTTTGGACCTGCGATTTGTCATCAAGAAAGAACCCCCACGTAAATCTTGAAAAATCATCAACTATGACTAGACCAAATGAGTTACCACCGAGACTCTTGTAGGCATTTGGACCAAAAAGATCCATGTGAAGTAGCTCGAGTGGTCTTCTTGTGGTCATGATGTTCTTCGCACGATGACTTCCTCCAACTTGTTTCCCTGCTTGACAAGCACTACAAAGTCTATCCTTGTCAAATATGACATCTTTTATTCCAAGGATATGATCACCTTTAATAAGCTTATCAAGATTTCGCATACCAACATGACCTAGTCTTCTATGCCACAACCAGCCTTTAGAAGATTTGGCAATTAAGCAAGTTTTAGGTTGAGCCTTTTTAGTGAAATCAACAATGTAAAGATCTCCTCTACGTATACCGGTAAAGACCATTTTATGATTATCTCTACGAAACACTTGGCAGTCTACTTCAGTAAATAGGACATTGAAACCGAAATCAGCAAGTCTAGATACTGAAAGTAAGTTGTAGCCAAGAGATTCAACGAGCATGACATTTTGTATGGAGCTATCATGTGAGATGGCCACCTTACCAAGGCCAACCACCTTACCCTTTGAATTATCACCAAAAGTGACATACTTTCGAGGGCCGTCATTTTCAGCAAGCTCATGGAACATGTCTTTATCTCCGGTCATATGATCAGTACATCCACTATCAAGGACCCATTCCTTTCCTCCAGCCATGTAGCCGCGAAGATTTGCCATAAGACCAAAGTGTCTCATCGCATCATCGAGATCATAGTCACTATCATCATCATCATCATCATCATCATCATCATCATCATCATCATCATCATCCGAGTATTCATGTTCAACATCATCTTGTGATTGATCAATTCCTAGAGAGGGCAATTCATTAGATAAATGATCATTTCTATAGTTATCTTTATGAACTCTAATAGCTCTAGAAATGATATTGCTAATGATTCCAATATCTCCTTTGGCACTCGTAAGATTAGTAAGCTCAAATAAGCAGTCACCAAATTTGGGATCATTGGAACTCATCTTAATCAAGGCAATAGACTTATGGAGGATTTCATCTAGATCTTTCAAGGAATAATTTGGAAAGAGTTCCTCAAGAACTTTCCATATGGTGTAGGCACACTTAAGAGTAGGCAAACATCCAATCAAGTTTCTAGGCAAGCCTCTAGTGATAAGATTAACAGTTCTAAGATTGCGAATCATGTCAATTGACTCATCAAGGGTAGGATGCAAAGGATCAACATGAGGTGCACAAGGGCTAGTAATGTACTTGTTCAAATGATATTCATTGAAAATCTCAAGCATTTCATTTTTCCACTCATGAAAATACTCTCCATCAAGAATGGGCACTCTATGTCTAAGACTCCGCAAAGTAGACACATCCATCTTCCTCCAACGGTGTTTAAACCAAGGCAATGGAGACCAAAGCTCTGATACCAATTGAAAGGATCGAGAAGAGGTGTCTAGAGGGGGGTGATTAGACACTAAGTGCCAAAAGTTGCAGTTTTTAATATTCTTAAGTTTAAGTGTAGTTTAAGAACAAGTTTAACAAACACAATACATATCAAGCAAGCATGCAATGAGTATATGAGCAGCGGAAAGTAAAGCATGCAACTTGCAAGAATGTAAGGAGAAGGGTTTGGAGTATTCAAACGCAATTGGAGACACAGATGTTTTTGTCATGGTTCCGATAGGTGGTGCTATCGTACATCCATGTTGATGGAGACTTCAACCCATGGAGGGTAATGGTTGCGCGAGTCCATGGAGGGCTCCGCCCATGAAGGGCCAACAAAGAAGCAACCTTGTCTATTCCATCACGACCATCGCCCATGAAGGACTTGCCTCACTAGCGGTAGATCTTCACGAAGTAGGCGATCTCCTTGCCCTTACAAACTCCTTGGTTCAACTCCACAATCTTGTTGGAGGCTCCCAAGTGACACCTAGCCAATCTAGGAGACACCACTCTCCAAGAGGTAACAAATGGTGTGTTGATGATGAACTCCTTGCTCTTGTGCTTCAAATGATAGTCTCCCCAACACTCAACTCTCTCTCACAGGATTTGGATTTGGTGGAAAGAAGATTTGAGTGGAAAGCAACTTGGGGAAGGCTAGAGATCAAGATTCATATGGTTGGAATGGAATATCTTGAACTCAACACAAGTGTACGTGGTTCTCTCTCAGAAAATGTGTATTGGAAGTGTAGGTATGTTCTGATGGCTCTCTCCATGAATGAAGAGTGGGTGGAGGGGTATATATAGCCTCCACACAAAATCTAACCGTTACACTCAATTTACCAATCTCGGTAAGACCGAAGGGAAAAACTCGGTCGGACCGATTTAGTAAACCTAGTGACCGTTAGGGTTTTCGGTGGGACCGACTAGTTCAACTCGGTGGAACCGATGTGCTAGGGTTAGGGTAAAACCAAAACTCGGTTTGACCGATTACTCAAACTCGGTGGGACCGATTTGGGTAATAAGCGAAACAGAGAGTTGGCCAAGCAAACTCGATGGGGCCGATTGCATATCTCGGTGGGACCGAAAATATTGCAACAGGTAACAGAGAGTTTGTAAGCCCATCTCGGTGAGACTGAGATCCCATCAGTGAGACCGAACTGATTAGGGTTTCTGGCAGTGGCTATGTTAACTAAACTCGGTGGCTCCGGATAGAAAGAATCAGTGGGGCCGAGTTTGGCTTTTGGTTTAGGTCATATGTGGATGTGGGAAGGTAGTTGAGGGTTTTGGAGCATATCACTAAGCACTTTGAGCAAGCAAGCCATTAAGCAACACCTCATCCCCTCTTGATAGTATTGGCTTTTCCTATAGAATCAATGTGATCTTGGATCACTAAAATAGAAAATGTAGAGTCTTGATCTTGAAGCTTGAGCCAATCCTTGTCCTTAGCATCTTGAAGGGGTTCCACATCCTCTAGTCCATGCCACTCCATTGTTGAACTTATCTAGAACATACTACGTAAAAGTGTTAGTCCAACAAGAGATATGTTGACATTAATTACCAAAACCACCCAAGGAGCACTTGTTCTTTCAGTAACTCTCGAATTGAAACCTTAGAAAATATCGAGAGCAAAGTAAGAAGGTATCATGAGAAGTTTCGAACGGGTGGGCAATTGTTCGATGCCTGAAACGGGGCGTGAAAGGGGTTCAAAGCAACGGAAATAAGTATTGTGTTTAATACCAGAATTGGTGATCACAGGGAAGGTGGCTCGTGAATTACACACGAAGCCAAGCGTGAGGAATAACTTTAGAAATAGGGTTGCATAGGAGAGTCAGTTTTCGATCCTGTGGAACTGTGGGTTATGGGCCCACCATGTGGTTCAAAAGTAGGAAGGATGCCGACATATTGCATGGTCATGGTAGCAAGGCATGGCAGAGGATAGCCTGTCATTTATGTCGACAACAACGTCGATACCAAGGGCGTGGGACGAAGAGAACCATTTTCCTGCTTGTCGAAACGAGGTAGGCCAATAGGCAAAGTTCTCGTCCATCGGCGGTTACCGAAATATCACCAACAATAGTAACAGGGTCTTACTGACCGAGTTGTACACCATGGTGTTTACATAAGCAGGAGAATATTACTGCTTAGATCATGTAGATCACCAATAAGGTTAAACAAAACAATGAAAAGGAAAGGTGATCATCAGATTTAGACAGAATAATGGAAAGGAAAATGTATTTAATCACCTATTTCAGGGATATATCCTTCCCAAGGACAAGCAGATCATGATATCCATGACAGGATATAATGTAGAAAACTCTTTAGGTAAGGGGAGAGAAATTTCATGACATTACCCATACAGCGGTGTTTGGATAATTGAGCAGGAAACATTTAACATTGGGCTTCAAATGTTCTTGTTGAAAATCAGAGTACCATAGACATGCTTTGAGATAGCATTGACATGGCCAACAGGTAAAGATCGGGCTATGGATACACAAAGGATCCATCGGTAACAACTTATAGAATAAGTCTTACAATTTCCTCATGGAAGAATGGATAACCTTACTAAAATGGTAACTATAACAATAGGTCCTCCGGCCAGGTGTGCTAGGCATGACATCACCTTATCAGGTCAAAGACTAATGTTATAACTCCTGGAATTATGTTCCAACCATCATGTCTGACTGAGATTCAGATCTGATTGGTGACATGATACCTCAGACTTAGGATGCCTGAGAAGAAAGGTGCAACACAAATTGTCGAGATGACATTGTAAGGTTCTTAGGGAAATGAACTATGGAAACGAGTTCCAAAACAAGAGTTCATCATTAAAACAGGGAGAGGGTGAAGAGATGGCTGATGGACTCGGTGACAATCCATCGAGATTTTCAAAAGATGGATCTCCCCAATTATGTGAACAAGGAGATAACATTTGTCAAATCAAAATGGTATAATGATGTATGCTCGAGGAAAACATACACAATTAAACATTGGTCCAAAGCAATAGGGCTGCTGGAAGTTTTGAATTCACACGTCATAGTTCGTTTGTCGATATTCCTGTTAGGAACAACACGAGGACAAAGAAGGAATGGTGATGGTGATAAGTATTACTTGTATCAAGAATTCTCAGGAGGTGGTGAAATTCTCACGACCTTCTTGACATCAAAGATGGTAACACTCCAAGGTAAAGAAGAATAATTGCTGGATAGCACTCCAGGTATAACACAAAGCACGAACAAGTTTGTGTTGGAGGGAAAGCAATAATGTTGTCGGTGATAACACAAATCATCATGGGCAAGGATGGTATTCCTCATCACGAATTCGATTGATATTCTAGAAGAGCTCAGAATGTTGATGATGATCATGAAAAAATTGTTGAGAGATTTCATGAAGATGTAATCCATCGGCGATGACATCGAGTGAAAGGAATGATGAAGCGAAAGGTTATTGGAACCACGGGTACGACACAAACTCGAAATCAAGCTTGTTGTTCGAGGTGAAATGATATGACGAGGAAGAGTGACGTAAGCTTAGCTCATCGTCAAAAATTGTGCTCCGAAAAGGGGGATGAGGTAGCACATTTAAAATTAGCACGATAATGATGTAGCCGATCAGGCTAGGAATGACTTGAAGGATTATTAAACTCATAAGCAACGAAGATTACTTAGAGTTATCGGACCAGAGTTCAGAATCGGTTCACTTACCGGTGTTCTTGAGCGACTAACAACTCAGAACTAATGAAAAATTGGAATCAGTGAAAAATAATAGCTGATGAAGAATTCATAAGATGCAACATAGTTCTTAGATATTCTCGAGATAACGGAGGGTAATACTCAAAGGAAGGACAATATAGAGGTTGCAGAGATGTATTGATTTGCAGAAGACAAGTACTATAACTTGTCGGAGAAATGGAATTTAAAAGAGAACATGGTTGGAACCATGATCGCAAAAGGCCGGATCCCAGATATAAGAACTTATACCAAGGGAATAATTAATTTAAGAGAAGCTTTAATGATAAGATCCACATCGTGTCCATGGGCATGAACACAAAGTTCAAGGTCGACTCCCACTTCTTCAATGCATAACCTTTCATTCACTACTCTAGATAAAAATGATTTCAGTGTCAAAAACTACCTGGTTAATTACCAGAGGAGTATGACCCGTGAAAACTTTTGGGTTCACACAGATTAAGGAAGGCATAGGTTCAACCCATCTGGGCTTCTTAGAACATATACCATGAACTTAAGGAGTAAATAACACAAGCTCAAAAGTAGAGCATGGTTGACAAGAGTAGAGGATACAATTTACCAAAGGCATTATGTATCAGGTAAAGAACTCACAAGAATTTTGGTTGTGAAGGACACTGTCGGATAATAACCCGACAATGGGTATGGCGGTCCATAGCGGGGCTGATGTGAGTATTGGTACTCAATCAGAGGAAGAAGGAATGCCAACGCACCGGATTATAGAAACAACTGACTAATTCAAAGCTTAGTGCAAAGAAATTTTATGATTTCCAAATCAAGGGATCAGAAGCAATCGTTCGATCGAAAATGAATAAGTTCAATAGACTTAGAAGCACAACCGATCAAGGCATTGATTGGTCAAGAACCAGCTCATATCCAAACGACGTCTGAGACGGAAGGATAATCCTAGGATTCGACTGAATATTGTGAACATTCACAACTTATTGAATCAATGGACTCAAAATGATAGTGACAAAGGATGTTGATAAGATTACTATACTTATGGGATTAACCATAATGCAAGCAAGCAAGGATTTCAAGAACAACAGGCTGTTGAGGATTTTCGAAAGATCAAATAGTATTTCAAAGGCTTATGTGAAACACCTGAACAACTGAGAATGAGCGGATACTTGATAAGTGCAAGGAATTATCCGTATGGGTATTCTTGTGGCAAAGAACTGTAAGGCAGTAAGCTCAAAGGATTCCCGGAACAACGGAGAGCAGTTCGTTGCACCTTGTAATATCAAGATCAATGGGATTGAATGCAAGCATGGCATGTGTATGCAGTTATCCATAAGGATATAACAGTGGTAGGGAATTTGCAAAGGTGGTGGGCACAAGTGTCTGGAGAGAACATCATAGAGTATCTTTGAAATCTTCTGGCGCAGTAGGTGATCATCTGTGATAAGGGGCTCTCCGGGAGAATAGTTACGAGAACCTAGAGTCAGATTTAGTAAAATCATTTAACCCGAATAGAAGAGAGATCAGAGTCCCGGAGTAAAGATCGAAGAGTAAAATATCCTAATACCACCCAAATGGTGACGTGGGACCGTAAAACACACAACCATGTTAGTAAAAAGTTTTGCAATGTCTAGACTCGACTTCGGCCAAGGAGTGTGGAAGGGGGATTCCTATAGGCAGTCAGCTCTGATACCAACTTGTGGCGCCCCCGATTCAATCGTACACTAATCATACACGCAAACATGTACGATTAAGATCAGGGACTCACGGGAAGATATCACAACACAACTCTACAAATAAAATAAGTCATACAAGCATCATATTACAAGCCAGGGGCCTCGAAGGCTCGAATACAAGAGCTCGATCATAGACGAGTCAGCGGAAGCAACAAATATCTAAGTATAGACATAATTAAACAAGTTTGCCTTAAGAAGGCTAGCAATAAACTAGGATACAGATCGAAAGAGGCGCAGGCCTCCTGCCTGGGATCCTCCTAAACTACTCCTGGTCGTCGTCAGCGGGCTGCATGTAGTAGTAGGCAACTCCCGAGTAGTAGTAGTCGTCGTCGACGGTGGCGTCTGGCTCCTGGGCTCCAACGTCTGGTCGCAGCAATCGAGTATAGAAAGGGGGAAAAGAGGGAGCAAAGAAACCGTGAGTACTCATCCAAAATACTCGCAAGCAAGGAGCTACACTACATATGTATGCATTGCTATCAAATGGAATAAGGGTATCATATGTGGACTGAACTGCAGAAAGTCGGAATAAGAGGGGGATAGCTAGTCCTGTTGAAGATTACGCTTCTGGTAACCTCCATCTTGCAGCAGGAGAAGAGGGTAGATGGTAAGTTCACCAAGTAGCATCGTGTAGCATAAACCTAACCGATGATCCTCCCCTCGTCGCCCTGTGAGAGAGCGACCACCGGTTGTATCTGGCACTTGGAAGGGTGGGTTTTATTAAATATCTGGTTCTAGTTGTCATAAGGTCAAGGTACAACTCCAAGTCGTCCTGTTATCGAAGATCACGGCTATTCGAATAGATTAACTTCCCTGCAGGGGTGCACCACATTTCCCAACACGCTCGATCCCCTTTGTCCGGACACACTTTTCTGGGTCATGCCCGGCCTCGGAAGATCAACACGTCACAGCCCTACCTAGGCACAACAGAGAGGTCAGCACGCCAGTCTAAATCCTATGGCGCAGGGGTCTGGGCCCATCGCCCATTGCACACCTACACGTTGCGAGGGCGGCCGGTGAGCAGACCTAGCAACCTCCATTATAAAGGAAGTTGCGTTAGGCGGTCCAACCCGACATGCGCCACTCAGTCGCTGACGTCACGAAGGCTTCAGCTGATACCACGATGTCGAGTGCCCATAACTGTCCCCGCGTAGATGGTTAGTGCGTATAGGCCAGTGGCCAGACTCAGATCAAATACGAAGATCTCGTTAAACGTGTTATCTTGAAATAACTGCGAACACCGACCAGGGCCAGACCCACCTCACTCCTAGGTGGTCTCAACCTGCCCTGTCGCTCCGCCACAAAGTAACAGTCGGGGGCCGTCGGGAACCCAGGCCCACCTCTACCGGGATGGAGCCACCTGCCCCTTTAACCCCCAACTCCGAACAGTATCATAAGTAATGTAACAGTATAAAGTATATCACATATGCCCGTGATCACCTCCCGAAGTGATCACGGCCCAGTAGTATAGCATGGCAGACGAACAAGAGTGTAGGGCCACTGATATAACACTAGCATCCTATACTAAGCATTAGGATATCAGGTAAAGGTAACAACAGTAGTAGCAAGGACAGGCTATGCATCAGAATAGGATTAACAGAAAGTAGTAACATGCTACACTACTCTAATGCAAGCAGTAGAGAGAAGAATAGGCGATATCTGGTGATCAAGGGGGGGGGGGGCTTGCCTGGTTGCTCTGGCAAGAGAGAGGGGTCGTCAACACCGTAGTCGTACTGGGTAGCAGCGGCGTCGGTCTCGGTGTCTAGCAAGAGAAGAGGGGAAGAAACAATAAATATTAAGCAAACAGATGCATAGCGATGCATGACATGACAAGTATCGGTGCTAGGGGTGCCCTAACGCGGTACGAGGTGGTACCTGTGAAGGGGGAAAACATCCGGGAAAGTATGCCCGGTGTTTCGCGTTTTCGGACAAATGAACCGGAGGGGAAAAGTTACGTGTTTTCTATGCTAGGGATGCGTGGCGGATGAACGGGCTGCGTATCCGGATTCGTCTCGTTGTTCTGAGCAACTTTCATGTACAAAGTTTTTTAATCCGAGTTACGGTTTATTTTATACGATTTTTCAAAATTTTTAAATGATTTTCTATTTTTCTTATTTATTTTAATTTCAAAATTCGCCAGTGAAGAGATGGGTGCACCCACGGGTGCGCCAAAGGCTGACATGCGGGCCCGTTGACTGCTGAGTCCGCAGTCAATGTTTGACTAGTCAGACTATGAACAGTGCCGTCGATCCCACTGGTAAGTGACTCAGTGCATATTTTAAACTAAATCATTTTCTAATTTAATCCAGATGGCCTTGGTCCCACTGTCATTTGACTACCAGGGGGTTAGCACTAAAAGGGGATTAACCCCAATTAAGCTAGGAGGGCCCGTGGGGGATTTATACGCGTGGTGCGCCCACGGAGGCGTGCCGGCGGCCACGGCATTCGGCCGGCCGGCCGTGGTAGGTGGAGGCAGGCACCGGGGCTGGGGAGGCCGGCGCGTGGGTGCGGGGCTTCGGACCCGGGCGCGGCCAGTTGGGGCCGCGGCCGCGGACGACGGTGGCAGAGCGCGACATGCACGGGCGGACACTGGCGCGGTCGGCGAGCGGAAGGAAGCCGACGGTAGCCACCGGTCTGCACGGGCGGTGGTGGCGCGGGAGGAAGTGGCTCAGGCGCGAGTGAGGGTGGCCGCAGGGAAACGCCGGCAGCGGCGGGCTGTAGCAGGCGAGGAGCAGTGACAGGCGCAGTACGTGGCGGCAGCGGCAACAGCAGACGGTCAGCAGCAGCGACGGTCGCGGTCGCGGGGCACCGACAGAGGGCAAGGGTGGCGGCAGCGGGCAAGGGCGGGCGACAGCGGGTGCGGGCGCGCATGCAAGCGGGCACAGAGGCGCGTGGGGGTGCAGGGGAGCGCCCAGGCGACGGCTTGGCGCGGTAGGACGCGGGCTTCAGAGAACTCCGGGCACAGCGACCAAATCGTGGGGATGGCGCTACAACGCGATTAACAGAGGGGGAGACAAGGGGAATCAGCGCTGCTCACCAAGGGAGGGTTGAAGTCGAGCTCGGATTGGTCGGGGGCGTGCCGGAACATGGATCCACGGCGGGGCATCGGTGGCGACCGTCGATGAAGACGAGGATGACGACGACGATGGGGCGGCTCCAGGATCGATCCCATGGGTGTAGACGACGAAGGGGAGGATGACAGAGCGGATGGGCACCTCCCTACAGCGCGGGGACGACGGAGGACGCGTGCACGATGACAACCATGGCGCCGGCGGCTCGGTGCAGCGAGGGGAGGAGAGGAGCGGCTCGGGAAAGGGGAAAACGAGGCAAGTAGGGGAGCTAGGGTTCGCCAGGGAGGACGAGGGGGATCTTATCCATGCGGGGAGCCGGCGGATGGACGGCGCGTGGCCATCCGCGGCCACGGACGCAGCGCGCGCGGCCAACGCGCCCTCTATGAACAGAGGTGGAAGGAGGCGTTGGGGTGGGCTGGGCCGGCCCCTGTAGCGAGCAGGCCTAAGTGCACAATGCACTTAGTCCTTTTCTCTTTTTCTCTTTTATCCTGCTGTTTTCATTTAGTTAGGCAACCAAATGACTTTTGTAGAATATGGAAATTGTCCACATATTTATACTGCAACTATTGGCACTGCCACAAAAAGTTTGAGAGATATTTGAATTCATTTGAATTTTGCATAAATGAAATTGGATTAACGGGGCTGTTTTGTCACTGTTGTAATTGTTTTAGGACCATTAAACATTTTATTAAATGTTGGATGATGTTTATTAACTAGTTAGTGAATATTTTTAACCTTTTGAACATTTTTAATTCATTGTCTTAAGAAACTATAATTTGACTTGTTATTTGAATTTGTATTTGAACTAAGTTTGAAACAAGTGTGGTTTAGCATAATTATAATTATGATGATCTAGCTTCATTAAAAGGGGTTTACTGTAGCTTAAATATCAGGGTGTTACATTTTATTATTTCCAAAAATACGTTCCGTGGAGTTTCAGGTCATTCCGAGAACTTTTGTTTCTGCACGTAAATAACACCATGACGATTCTGTTGAAAACAGCGTCAGTCCGGGTTGGTTCCATTCAAATCATGCAATTTAGAGTCCAAAACAAGGGCAAAAGTGTTTGGAAAAGTAGATACGACGGAGACGTACCAACTCCCCCAAGCTTAAACATTTGCTTGTCCTCAAGCAATTCAGTTGACAAGCTGAAAGTGATAAAGAAAAACTTTTACAAACTATGTTTGCTCTTGTTGTTGTAAATATGTAAAGCCAGCATTCAAGTTTTCAGCAAAGATTATGAACTAACCATATTCACAATAACGCATAGGTTTCATGTTTACTCATATCAATGGCATAATCAACTAGCAAGCAATAATAATAAATCTCAGATGACAACACTTTCTCAAAACAATCATAATATGATATAACAAGATGGTATTTCACTAGCCCTTTCTGAGACCGCAAAACATAAATGCAGAGCACCTTTAAAGATCAAGGACTGACTAGACATTGTAATTCATGGTAAAAGAGATCCAGTCAAGTCATACTCAATGTAAACTAACAATAATGGATGCAAATGACAGCGGTGCTCACCAGCTGGTGCTTTTTAATAAGAGGATGATGACTCAACATGAAAGTAAATAGATAGGCCCTTCGCAGAGGGAAGCAGGGATTTGTAGAGGTGCCAGAGCTCGGTTTTGAAATAGAGGTGAATAATATTTTGAGCGTATACTTTCATTGTCAACATAACAACCAAGAGATGGCGATATCTTTCATGCTACACACATTATAGGCGGTTCCTAAATAGAATGGTAAAGTTTATAACCCCCCTCCACCAACAAGCATCAATCCATGGCTTGCTCGAAACAACGAGTGCCTCCAACTAACAAGAGTCCCAGGGGGAGTTTTGTTTGCAATTATTTTGATTTAGTTTGCATAAAGCATGCGACTGGGCATCCCGGTGACCAACCATTTTCTCGTGAGTGAGGAGCGGAGTCCACTCCTCTTGAGAATAACCCGCCTAACATGGAAGATATGGACAACCCTAGTTGATACATGAGCTATTCGAGCATACAAAACATGATATTTATTTGAAGGTTTAGAGTTTGGCACATACAAATTTACTTGGAATGGAAGGTAGATACCGTATATAGGTAGGTATGGTGGACTCATATAGAATAACTTTGGGGTTTATGGGATTGGATGCACAAGCAGTATTCCCACTTAGTACAGGTGAAGGCTAGAAAAAGACTGGGAAGCGACCAGCTAGAGAGTGACAACAGTCATGAACATGCATTAAAATTAATGAACACCGAATGCAAGCATGAGTAGGATATAATCCACCATGAACATAAATATCGTGAAGGCTATGTTGATTTTGTTTCAACTACATGCGTGAACATGTGCCAAGTCAAGTCACTTAAATCATTCAGAGGAGGATACCACCCTATCATACCACATCACAACCATTTTAATAGCATGTTGGCACGCAAGGTAAACCATTATAAGCTCCTAGCTAATTAAGCATGGCACAAGAAACTATGATCTCTAGTTGTCATTGCAAACATGTTTATTCATAATAGGCTGAATCAGGAACGATGAACTAATCATATTTACAAAAACAAGAGAGGTCGCGTTCATACCAGCTTCTCCCATCTCAATCAGTCCATCATATATCATCATAATTGCCTTTCACTTGCACGACCGAATCATGTGAATAATAATAACAGTGCACGTGCATTGGACTAAGCTGGAATCTGCAAGCATTCAATAAAGAGGAGAAGACAAGGCAATATGGCCTCTTTTGTCAGATCAACAATAATGCATATAAGGGCCACTATAACAATTTAATCATGGTCTTCTCCCATCGCCCCCCCAAAGAAAAGAAAAGAAATAAAACTATTTACACGGGAAAGCTCCCAACAAGCAAAAGAAGAACGGGAAATCTTTTTGGGTTTTCTTTTTAATTACTAATACATGCATAGGAATTAAAGCTAGCTAAAAGCTACAACAATTTTTTTGTTTTTTCTAAGGTTTATTAAACACACAAGAAGAAAGCATAAAAAGAGAAAATAAACTAGCATGGATGATACAATGAAAAAGTATGAGCACTGATACGTCCATTTTGCATCATGCCTTTATATCGATATTTATTGCATTATGGGTTGTTATTACACATTATGTCACAATACTTATGCCTATTCTCTCTTATTTTACAAGGTTTACATAAAGAGGGAGAATGCCGACAGCTGGGATTATGGGATGGAAAAGGAGCAAATATTAGAGACCTATTCTGCACAGCTCCAAAAGTCCTGAAACTTCACGGAAGACGTTTTCAGAATATATAAAAATTACTCAGCGGAAGAAGTTCACCAGGGGGCCACACCCTGCCCATGAGGGTGGGGGCGCGCCCCCTACCTCATGGGCCCCCTGGTGGCCCTCCGATGACCATCTTCTGCTATATGAGGTCTTTTGATGAGGAAAAAAATTCAAAAGCCATCTTCTCGGACAAAACTCCGCCGCCATGAGGTGGAACCTTGGCGGAACCAATCTAGGGCTCTGGCGGAGCTGTTCTGCCGGGGAAACTTCCCTCCGAGAGGGGGAAATCATCACCATCGTCATCACCAACGCTCCTCTCATTGGGAGAGGGAAATCTCCATCAACATCTTCACCAGCACCATCTCCTCTCAAAACCCTAGTTCATCTCTTGTATCCAATTCCTATCTCCAAGTCCGGGATTGGTACCTGTGGGTTGCTAGTAGTGTTAATTACTCCTCGTAGTTGATGCTAGTTGGTTTATTTGGTAGAAGATCATATGTTCAGATCCTATATGCATATTAATACCCCTCTGATTATGAACATGAATAGGCTTTGTGAGTAGTTATGTTTGTTCTTGAGGACATGGGAGAAATCTTGCTATTAGTAGTCATGTGAATTTGGTCTTCGTTCGATATTTTGATGAGATGTATGTTGTCATCCCTCTAGTGGTGTCATGTGAACATCGACTACATGACACTTCACCATTGTTTGGGCCTAAAGGAAGGCATTGGGGAGTAATAAGTAGATGATGGGTTGCTAGAGTGACAGAAGCGTAAACCCTAGTTTATGCATTGCTTCGTAAGGGGCTGATTTGGATCCATATGTTTCATGGTATGGTTAGGTTTAACTTAATACTTTTGTTGTAGTTGTAGATGCTTGCAATAGAGGTTAATCATAAGTGGGATGCTTGTCCAAGTAAGGACAGTACCCAAGCACCGGTCCACCCACTTATCAGATTATCAAAGTACCGATCGCGAATCTTATGAATGTGATGAAAACTAGCATAACGATATTCCCATGTGTCCTCGGGAGCGCTTTTCTCTATATAAGAGTTTGTCCAGGCTTCTCCTTTGCTAGAAAAAGGATTGGGCCACCTTGCTGCACTTTATTTACTTTTGTTACTTGTTGCTCGTTACAAAATATCCTATCACAAAACTATCTGTTACCACTTATTTCAGTACTTGCAAAGAATACCTTGCTGGAAACCGCTTATCATTTCCTTCTGCTCCTCGTTGGGTTCGACACTCTTAT
The DNA here is from genome assembly GCF_002162155.2 of Triticum dicoccoides. NCBI lineage: Eukaryota > Viridiplantae > Streptophyta > Magnoliopsida > Poales > Poaceae > Triticum > Triticum dicoccoides. The sequence continues at coordinate 56,442,471 of NC_041382.1, forward strand.
TTATCGAAAGGACTATGATAGATCCCCTATAATTGTGGGTCATCAAGACTCTTTTCCGGCGCCGTTGCCAGGGAGTGAAGTGCCTTTGGTAGGTGGAATTTGGTAAGGAAAAATTTATATAGTGTGCTAAAATTTACCGTCACTTGTTACTATGGAAGGTAATCCTCTGAGTAGCTTGTTCGGGGTATCTTCACCCGACTAGTAGAGCAAAGAGTTGCTCCTCAACCAACTGAACCTACTGAAAATGAAAATTAAAACGTCTGCTTTGAATTTCCTTCGGGTATGTTAAAAAACTGCTAGCTAATCCTTTTGCAGGAGATGGAACAATGCATCCTGATGAGCACCTAATATATGTTGATGAAGTTTGTGGATTATTTAAGCTTGCAGGTGTACCTAGAGATGTTGTTAAGAAGAAGGTCTTCCCTTTATCTTTGAGGGAGGATGCATTGACATGGTATAGGCTATGTGATGATACGGGGTCATGGAACTACAAACGATTGAAATTGGAATTTCATCAGAAGTTTTATCCTATGCATCCTGTTCATCGTGATCGCAATTATATATATAATTTTTGGGGGAGGCTTAAATCAATGTTATATTCATGCCCCAATCATGAGCTCTCAAGAGAGATGATTATTCAAAATTTATATGCTCGACTTTCTGATAACAATCGCACTATGCTCGATACTTCTTGTGCTGGCTCTTTTATGATGAAGACTATTGAATTCAAATGGGATTTATTGGAAAGAATTAAACGCAACTCTGAAGATTGGGACCTCGACGAAGGTAAGGAGTCAGGTATGACACCTAAGTTTGATTGTGTTAAATCTTTTATGGATACCGATGTTTTCCATAAATTTAGCACTAAATATGGACTTGACTTTGAGATAGTAGCTTCTTTCTGTGAATCTTTTGCTACTTATGTTGATCTCCCCAAGGAGAAGTGGTTTAAATATCATCCTCCCATAGAAGTAAAAGTAGCTACACCTATTAAAGTTGAAGAAAAGATTATCACTTATAATGATCCTGTTGTTCCTACTTCTTTTGTTGAGAAACCACCTTTCCCTATTAGGATAAAGGATCATGCTAAAGCTTCAACTATGGTTCGTAAAAGCAATATTAAAACTTATACACCTCCTGAGCAAGTTAAAGTTTAACCTAATATAGCTGTTGTTAAAGATCTCTTGTCTGATAATATTAATGGGCATGTTATTTATTTTTGTGATGAAACTGCTAGAATTGCTAAACCATGTGCTAAAGATAAACCTAGACCTGTGGTAGGCATGCCTGTTATTTCTGTTAAAATAGGAGATCATTGTTATCATGGCTTATGTGATATGGGTGCCAGTGCTAGTGCAATACCTATTAGCCTATATAGAGAAATTATGCATGATATTGCACCTGTTGAGTTAGAAGATAGTGATGGCACAATTAAACTTGCCAATAGAGATACTATATCACCGATGGGAATTGTTAGAGATGTTGAAGTCTTGTGTGGGAAAACTAAATATCCTGCTGATTTTCTTGTTCTTGGTTCCCCATCAAATAGCTTTTGTCCCATTATATTTGGTAGACCCTTCTTAAACACTGTTAATGCTAAGATAGATTGCAAAAAGGATGTTGTTACTATCGGTTTAAATGATATGTCTCATGAATTTAATTTCTCTAAATTTAATAGACAACACCGTGAAGAAGAATTACCTAGTAAGGATGAAATTATTGGTCTTGCTTCTATTGCCGTACCTCCTAGTGATCCTTTAGAACAATATTTGCTAGACCATGAAAATGATATGTTTATGAATGAAAGAATGGAAATAGATGAAGTATTCTTTAAACAGGAACCTATTCTGAAACACAATTTGCCTGTTGAAATCCTAGGGGATCCTCCTCCACCCAAGGGTGATCCCGTGTTTGAGCTAAAACCGTTGCCTCATACTCTTAAATATGCTTATCTTGATGAGAAAAAGATATATCCTGTTATTATTAGTGCTAACCTTTCAGAGCATGAGTAAGAGAGATTATTGAAAACTCCGAAGAAGCACCGTGCTGCTATTGGGTATACTCTTGATGATCTTAAGGGCATTAGTACCACTCTATGTCAACATAAAATAAATTTGGAAGAAGATGCTAAACCAGTTCGTGATCATCAACGACGGCTGAATCCTAAAATGAAAGAAGTGGTAAGAAAGGAAATACTAAAGCTCCTTGAGTCAGGTATAATCTATCCCGTTGCTGATAGTCAGTGGGTAAGTCTTGTCCATTGTGTCCCTAAGAAGGGAGGTATTACTGTTGTTCCTAATGATAAAGATGAATTGATTCCTCAAAGAATTATTACAGGTTATAGGATGGTAATTGATTTTCGCAAATTAAATAAGGCCACTAAAAAGGATCATCACCCCTTACCTTTTATCGATCAAATGCTAGAAAGATTATCCAAACATACACATTTCTGCTTTCTAGATGGTTATTCTGGTTTCTCTCAAATACCCGTGTCAGGCAAAGATCAATCAAAGACTACTTTTACTTGCCCTTTTGGTACTTTTGCTTATAGACGTATGCCTTTTGGTTTATGTAATGCACCTGCTACCTTTCAAAGATGCATGATGGTTATATTCTCCGACTTTTGTGAAAAGATTTGTGAGGTTTTCATGGATGATTTCTCCGTCTATGGATCTTCTTTTGATGATTGCTTGAGCAACCTTGATCGAGTTTTGCAGAGATGTGAAGAAACTAATCTTGTCTTGAATTGAGAAAAGTGCCACTTTATGGTTAATGAAGGTATTGTCTTGGGGCATAAAGTTTCTGAAAGAGGTATTGAGGTTGATAAAGCCAAGGTTGATGCTATTGAAAAGATGCCATGTCCCAAGGACATCAAAGGTATAAGAAGTTTCCTTGGTCACGCCGGATTTTATAGGAGGTTCATTAAGGACTTCTCAAAAATTTCTTGGCCTCTGATTAATTTATTACAAAAAGATATACCATTTGTTTTTGATGATGATTGTGTAGAAGCATTTGAAATACTTAAGAAAGCATTGATCTCTGCACCTATTGTTCAGCCACCTGATTGGAATTTACCCTTTGAAATTATGTGTGATGCTAGTGATTATGCTGTAGGTGCTGTTCTAGGGAAAAGAGTTGATAAGAAATTAAATGTTATTCAATATGCTAGTAAAACCCTAGACAATGCTCAAAGAAATTATGCTACAACTGAAAAAGAATTCTTAGCAGTTGTATTTGCTTGTGATAAGTTCAGACCTTATATTGTTGATTCTAAAGTAACTATTCACACTGATCATGCTGCTATTAAATATCTTATGGAAAAGAAAGATGCTAAACCTAGACTTATTAGATGGGTTCTCTTGCTACAAGAATTTGATTTACATATTGTTGATAGAAAGGGAGCTGAGAACCCTGTTGCAGACAACTTGTCTAGGTTAGAAAATGTGCTTGATGACCCACTACCTATTGATGATAGCTTTCCTGATGAGCAATTAAATGTCATAAATGCTTCTCATACTGCTCCATGGTATGCTGATTATGCTAATTATATTGTTGCTAAATTCATACCACCTAGTTTCACATACCAACAAAAGAAAAAGTTCTTCTATGTTTTGAGGCATTACTTTTGGGATGACCCACATCTTTATAAAGAAGGAGTAGATGGTGTTATTAGACGTTGTGTACCTGAGCATGAACAGGAACAGATCCTACGCAAGTGTCACTCCGAAGCTTATGGAGGACACCATGCTGGAGATAGAAGTGCACATAAGGTATTGCAATCTAGTTTTTATTGGCCTACTCTCTTCAAGGATGCCCGTAAGTTTGTCTTATCTTGTGATGAATGTCAAAGAATTGGTAATATCAGTAGACGTCAAGAAATGCCTATGAATTATTCACTTTTTATTTAACCATTTGATGTTTGGGGCTTTGATTATATGGGACCTTTTCCTTCCTCTAATGGGTATACACATATTTTAGTTGCTGTTGATTACGTTACTAAGTGGGTAGAAGCTATTCCAACTAGTAGTGCTGATCATAACACTTCTATTAAAATGCTTAAAGAAGTTATTTTTGCGAGATTTGGAGTCCCTAGATATTTAATGACTGATGGTGGTTCACATTTTATTCATGGTGCTTTCCTTAAAATGCTTGCTAAATATGATGTTAATCATAGAATTGCATCCCCTTATCACCCACAGTCTAGTGGTCAAGTAGAATTGAGTAATAGAGAACTCAAATTCTTAAGACTTAGTCCACTTTCTACTAGAATCATATTTTCTAGTTCGCAAGCAGGTGTGCCAGCTGTAACAAAAACTTACGGCTTAGGCATAATAAGAATAGGGCCTCGATCAGAGCATATACTACCAGATAGAGAGCGAGGCAGATGGAGGGGATTATGGTTCCAATTTGTTGGCAGGTGCTTTCGCTGTAAAAGCAAAGGAACTTTTCAAGAGTTTCGATGAATTGAAAACCGGTTCTGCTTCGCTCTTGCTTCGTGGTCTTGTTTTGCAAAAGACTGTTAATAGATCTAGAAAGAATTGGTCCAAGAAACTTGATGATGCATTATGGTCCTATAGAACTGCATATAAAAATCCTATGTGTATGTCTCCGTATAAAATGGTTTTTTGGAAAAGCATGTCACTTACCTCTCGAACTAGAACACAAGGAATATTGGGCTATTAAAGAGCTCAATTATGATTTTAAACTTGCCGGTGAGAAGAGGTTATTTGATATTAGCTCACTTGATGAATGGAGAACCCAAGCCTATGAAAATGCCAAGTTGTTTTGGAGAACCCAAGCCTATGAAAATGCCAAGTTGTTTAAAGAAAAAGTTAAAAGATGGCATGACAAAAGAATACAAAAGCGTGAGTTTAATGTAGGAGATTATGTATTGCTATACAACTCTCGTTTAAGATTTTTTGCACGAAAACTTCTCTCTAAATGGGAAGGTCCTTACGTTATCGAGGAGGTCTATCGTTCCGGTGCCATAAAAATCAACAACTTCGAAGGTACAAATCCGAAGGTGGTGAACGGCCAAAGAATCAAACATTATATCTCAGGTAATCCTATAAATGTTGAAACCAATGTTATTGAAACCGTAACCCCGGAGGAATACATAAGGGACACTTTCCGGAACATTTCAGACTCCGAAAAGGAATAGGTATGTGGTACGGTAAGTAAATCGACTCCAAAACAGTTTTTAAGGCAATATTTCTTCGTTTTGGAATATTTAGAAAAATAGAAAAATAAGAAGCAGTCCGGGAAGGACACGAGGGCTCCACGAGGGTGGAGGGCGTGCCCAACCCCCCTGGGCGCGCCCCCTACCTCGTGGGCACCTCGTGCACTTTTCGGACTTCGTTTTCTTACACGTTACATGTTTTGGTCGGCAAAAATTCATTATATAATCTCTTGGGGTTTTTGACTCCCGTATCACGCAAAAATCTCCTGTTTTTGTTTTGAGCTGTTTTTCTGACAGATCCAGGTCGTCATGTCGTCTTCAAGCGCCCCAAGGACCAGTTCTTTGAGAAGGTCATCAACCCCTACCTCACAAAAGTGCCGCAACACCCTCAAACCATTGAGATGCGTGAGGGGTTGTTGCACATCCGCGATGCTGAGGGACCAAGGAAGACCGGAAGCACGGAGGCAAGGCTCGAGGCATTGGAGCAAGAAGTTTTCAAGTGTCAGGAGATGGTGGAGCATGGACTCAATTCCAATCACATTATGATCACGGAGTTCACCAACAACCACAAGCCGGACGTCAAGGACATTGTGGAGGCCATCTTCAAGCTTCATGAGAAAAACGAGCACCTCCAACCCCAGATCTATGACCTGCAAAATCAAAACTGTGAGTATGAATATAGATTCAAGAGGATGAGTTTGGCTGCATATTTGAGATTTCAGGAGACTTGGTCATCCTTCTATGATGGTGAGCCTATGCCTTGGAAGAAGGACGACAAGCCTACGCCATCAACCAAATCACCACCATCTCCACCAACAAAGAAGAATTGAGTATCTGGTATGGGCACTCCCCTTGGCAACTGCCAAGCTTGGGGGAGTGCCCCGGTATCGTATCACCATCACTTTTATCTTTACCGTTTTTCTCAGTTCGATCCTATTGGTAATATCTTGGTTTAGTAGAATAAAAGTTCTTAGTATTATCTAGTTGTGAGTTTTGCTTTATGATTCCTCTATGTAATCGAGTCCATGAGCTATATATAATAAAGATTAGTGTTGAGTCAAGGGCTTGATTATTTTGCCATGATCTTAAGTGAATAAAAGAAAAGAGAAAGAAATAAAAAGAAACAAAGAGATCATATGGATCTCATGGAGAGTAATGAGCTCACATAGAAAAATATGATGAATAAAAGTCGTTGAGATTTGACAAACATAGTTTTGGTCATCGTTGCAATTAATAGGAAGTAATAAAGAAAGAGAGGTCTTCACATATAGATATACTATCTTGGACATCTTTTATGATTGTGAGCACTCATTAAAATATGACATGCTAAAGAGTTGACATTGGACAAGGAAGACAACGTAATGAGTTATGTTTTCTTACATCTGAGATAAATTATATGGTCATGGATCATCAACATGGTTGAGCTTGCCTTTCCCTCTCATGCTAGCCAAATTCATAGCACCAAGTAGAGATACTACTTGTGCTTCCAAATACCCTTAAACCAGTTTGCCATGAGAGTCCACCATACCAACCTATGGATTGAGTAAGATCCTGCAAGTAAGTTGTCATCGGTGTAAAGCAATAAAAATTGCTCTCTAAATATGTATGACTTATTAGTGTGGGAGAAAATAAACTTTATACGATCGTGTGATATGGAAGAAATAAAAGCGACAGACTGCATAATAAAGGTCCATATCACAAGTGGCAATATAAAGTGACGTTCTTTCGCACTAAGATTTTGTGCGTCCAACCATAAAAGCGCATGACAACCTCTGCTTCCCTCTGCGAAGGGCCTATCTTTTACTTTTATCTCCTACATTGCTAAGAGTCATGGTGATCTTCACCCTTCCTTTTTACATTTTATCCTTTGGCAAGCACAGTATGTTGGAAAGATCCTGGTATATATGGCTAATTAGATGTGAGTTTTCATGAACTATTATTGTTGACATTACCCTTGAGGTAAAACGTTGGGAGGCAAAATGATAAGCCCCTATCTTTCTCTGTGTCCGATTAAAACTCCATACCCATAAGTATTGCGTGAGTGTCAGCAATTATGAAAGACTATATGATAGTTGAGATGTGGACTTGCTAAAAAGCTCTTATGTTGACTCTTTCCTATGTTATGATAAATTGCAATTGCTCCAATGACTGAGATTATAGTTTGTTAGTTTTCAATGAAGTTTACGATTCATACTTGAAATTGTGATTGAATTATTACTCCAGCATAAGAAATTATATGACAAGAATTATGTAAGTTGATGTCTAAGAATGATCATGATGCCCTCATGTCCGTATTTATTTTTATCGACACCTCGGTCTCTAAACATGTGGACATATTTTTCGATTTCGGCTTTCGCTTGAGGACAAGCGAGGTCTAAGCTTGGGGGAGTTGATACGTCCATTTTGCATCATGCTTTTATATCGATATTTATTGCATTAAGGGCTGTTATTACACATTATGTCACAATACTTATGCCTATTCTCTCTTATTTTACAAGGTTTACATAAAGAGGGAGAATGCCGGCAGCTGGGATTATGGGATGGAAAAGGAGCAAATATTAGAGACCTATTCCACACAGCTCCAAAAGTCCTGAAACTTCATGGAAGACGTTTTCAGAATATATAAAAAATACTCAGCGGAAGAAGTTCACCAGGGGGCCACACCCTGCTCACGAGGGTGGGGGCGCGCCCTAACCCCCTGGGCGCGCCCCCCTACCTCGTGGGCCCCCTGGTGGCCCTCCGATGACCATCTTCTGCTATATGAGGTCTTTCGATGAGGAAAAAAAATCAAAAGCCATCTTCTCAGACGAAACTCTGCCGCCACGAGGCGGAACCTTGGCGGAACCAATCTAGGGCTCTGGCGGAGCTGTTCTGCCGGGGAAACTTCCCTCCGGGAGAGGGAAATCATCGCCATCATCATCACCAACGCTCCTCTCATCGGGAGAGGGCAATCTCCATCAACATCTTCACCAGCACCATCTCCTCTCAAAACCCTAGTTCATCTCTTGTATCCAATTCCTATCTCCAAGTCCGGGATTGGTACCTGTGGGTTGCTAGTAGTGTTAATTACTCCTCGAAGTTGATGCTAGTTGGTTTATTTGGTGGAAGATCATATGTTCAGATCCTATATGCATATTAATACCCCTCTGATTATGAACATGAATATGCTTTGTGAGTAGTTACGTTTGTTCCTGAGGACATGGGAGAAATCTTGCTATTAGTAGTCATGTGAATTTGGTCTTCATTCGATATTTTGATGAGATGTATGTTGTCATCCCTCTAGTGGTGTCATGTGAACGTCGACTACATGAAACTTCACCATTGTTTGGTCCTAGAGGAAGGCATCGGGGAGTAATAAGTAGATGATGGGTTGCTAGAGTGACAGAAGCTTAAACCCTAGTTTATGCGTTGCTTCGTAAGGGGCTGATTTGGATCCATATGTTTCATGCTATGGTTAGGTTTACCTTAATACTTTTGTTGTAGTTGCGTATCCTTGCAATAGAGGTTAATCATAAGTGGGATGCTTGTCCAAGTAAGGACAGTACCCAAGCACCAGTCCACCCACATATCAGATTATCAAAGTACCGAACGCAAATCTTATGAACATGATGAAAACTAGCTTGATGATATTCCATGTGTCCTCGGGAGCGCTTTTCTCTATATAAGAGTTTGTCCAGGCTTGTCCTTTGCTACAAAAAGGATTGGGCCACCTTGCTGCACTTTATTTACTTTTGTTACTTGTTGCTCGTTACAAATTATCCTATCACAAAACTATCTGTTACCACTTGTTTCAGTACTTGCAGAGAATACCTTGCTGGAAACTGCTTATCATTTCCTTCTGCTCCTCGTTGGGTTTGACACTCTTACTTATCGAAAGGACTACGATAGATCCCCTATACTTGTGGGTCATCAAGCACCGACATCCAGCATTGAGTGTGTGAACATAAATGTAATGTCGGTGGGAAATACGTACTCCCCCAAGCTAAGGCTTTTGGCCTAAGTTGGTCTAATGCCACGGTTGGCCTGGCGGATGTCCATAATAATAGTTGGGGTCGTACTGTGAAGAAGAAGACTCTGATTGCCATTGGTTGGCAATCATCTCCGGATCCCACTGGTAATTAGACTATCATGGAGGATCAACTTGTGGTTCCGACTTTGGTTCTGTGGCTGATGTAGGGTTCCAGTAGGCGTGAATAGCCTCTAACGGAACAAGGTACTTTCCTACAGATAAATCAAACAAGGAAGGAGTAGGCAGGGTAATAGTCTCAGGATGATGTTTATCAAAGAAAAATTTGTATTTAAGCTCCCCTTCCCTATTCTTAACAATAAAATCGTGTGCTACCATACTCTTATAATCTAAATAAATAGGAGGCAGCAATTTTTCTTCCTTCTCATAATGCCTAATAGGTATGTTAAAATGTGCGGCTAGGCGCGAGGCATAGATACCTCCAAAGATGGGGCCCTTTGTATGGTTCAGACTTAAACGTTTAGCAATAATACCGCCCATACTAACAGAGTTATCACAGAATAAACCGTGGAACAAAATAATAATGTCAGGAACACTAAGGTTTCCATAGTTTCTGCGACCAATTAAGCAATGACTAGCAAATATTGCAAAGTAGCGTAAAACAGGAAAATGTATGCTAGTGATTCGTGCATCGGAAACCTTCCTCGTTTCCCCTACAGTGATGGTATCAATAAACCCATCCACATCACCGCGATGTGGTTCCTCTATGCTGCCCTCGAAAGGGATCAAACAAACCCGACAAAAATCACGAAGTGACATCTCCTTATGCTCATCATATAAATAAAACTCCACTGTAGGTGGTGAGCTCCTAACATGGAAATGAAAGTATTGCACAAAGATATTGGTGAGTAAGAGATACTGTTCACACCGGTCGTGGAGGAAGGTAGTGAGGCCTAAATTCTCAGCCAATTCATAGAAAATCATCATAAATCCCGGCTGCTCTCAAGAAATCATCACAAGGCCATTCACACGGCCGAACCTCCATGGTGCGAGGCAGATTATATTTGGGCTTCTTTGCTTCTTCATTTTGCTTTTCCTTCGAGCTTCGGCTCAATGAGCCCCTCAAAAATCTCTTCATTATTTTTTGAAAAATTCTGAAATTTTTAGTAACTTCAAAATAAAAGTGAACCAAACTCAAAAAATTGATAGCAACTACTCCTACAAGTGCCTAGAGCCTATATCATGCATCAAAACTACTTGGAACCACATAAATTTGACATGCAAGCTCAAGAACAGGGTCACCTAGGCAGCACAAATTTGCAATGTATAAAGCACTAGAACAAAAACTAATTGGACCATTGAGGAGTCACATACCAAGGAACAATCCCCCCAAGCAGTTTTGTGAGAGGTGCTTTGAGCAAGGAGATCAAAAATCGCAGCAAAATGAGCTAGAACTCGTGCTTGAGTTGGATATTGGTATTTGTGGGAGGAAGAAGGAGTGTGTGGGTGCAGGAATAAGTGGAGGAGGGCCACCGTGGGCCCACGAGGCAGGGGGAGCGCCCAGGGGGTAGGGCGCGCCCTCCACCCTCGTGGCCAGGTGGATGCCCCCCGTGTTGTGTTCTTAGTGCCAAATATTCTCAAATATTCCAGAAAAAAATCATATTTAAATTTCAGGGCATTTGGAGAACTTTTATTTTAGGGGTATTTTTATATTGCACGGATAATTCAGATAACAGACGAAAAATACTTATTTTTATTTTATTTAATATAAATAACAGAAAGTAAAAGGAGGGTACAGAGAGTTGTGTTTTTCTAAATTCATCCATCTCATGCTCATCAAAAGGAATCAATTAACAAGATTGATCAGGTCTTGTTAACAAACTCATTCCGAATAAAATGGAACCAGAGAATTTTCGAATAACATTAGGTTACCTCAACGGGGATATGCACATCCCCAACAATAAGAATATCATATTTCTTCTTGACAGTAGGAAGAGGAAATTCAAAACCTCCAAAAATAATCGATGGAATTTTTCCAATAGAATTGATACTGTGGACTTGAGGTTGTTTCCTCGGAAAGTGTACTGTATGTTCCTTACCATTAACATGAAAAGTGACATTGCCCTTGTTGCAATCAATAATAGCCCCTGCAGTATTCAAAAAGGGTCTTCCAAGAATAATAGACATACTATCGTCCTCGAGAATATCAAGAATAACAAAGTCCGTTAAAATAGTAACGTTTGCAACCACAACAGGCACATCCTCACAAATACCGACAGGTATAGCAGTTGATTTATCAGCCATTTGCAAAGATATTTCAGTACGTGCCAACTTATTCAAATCAAGTCTACGATATAAAGAGAGAGGCATAACACTAACACCGGCTCCAAGATCACATAAAGCAGTTCTAACATAGTTTCTTTTAATGGAGCATGGTATAGTTGGTACTCCTGGATCTCCTAGTTTCTTAGGTATTCCACCCTTAAAAGTATAATTAGCAAGCATGGTGGAAATTTCAGCTTCCGGTATCGTTCTTTTATTAGTAACAATATCTTTCATATACTTAGCATAAGGATTCATTTTAAGCATATCAGTTAATCACATACGCAAAATGATAGGTCTAATCATTTCAGCAAAGCGCTCAAAATCCTCATCATCCTTTTTCTTGGATGGTTTGGGAGGAAAAGGCATGGGTTTCTGAACCCATGGTTCTCTTTCTTTACCATGTTTCCTAGCAACAAAGTCTTTCTTATCATAACATTGATTCTTTGATTGTGGGTTATCAAGATCAACAGCAGGTTCAGTTTCTATATCATTATCATTGGTAGGTTGAGCATCAACATGAACATTATCATTAACATTATCACTAGTTTCAGGTTCATTACCAGATTGTGTTTCAGCATCAGAAATAGAAATATCATTTGGATTCTCAGGTGCATCTATATTATTTCTCTGAGAATCTTGCTCAATTCTCTTAGGGTGGCCTTCAGGATACAAAGGTTCCCGAGTCATTGTACCAGTTCTAGTAGCCACTCTAACAGCATAATCATTATTCTTACTATTCAATTCATTGAGCAAATCATTTTGAGCTTTAAGTACTTGTTCTACTTGAGTGGTAACCATAGAAGCATGTTTACTAATAAGTTTAAGTTCACCTTTGACATTAGCCATATAATCACCCAAGTGTTCAAGCATATCAGCACTGCGCTTTAATTCTCTACAAAAATAAGCATTGAAGTCTTCTTGCTTAACCATAAATTTATCAAACTCATCTAAGCATGGGCTAGCAAACTTAGTAAATGGGATTTCAGCTTTATCATATCTATAGAGAGAATTTACCTTTACTACCTGTGTCGGGTTATCAAGACCATGTGTTTCTTCAATAGGTGATGGATTAAGACCATATATTTCTTCAGCAGGCGGTAAATTAAGACCATGTATTTCTTCAATAGAAGGTAAATTCTTAACATCTTCAGCTTTAATACCCTTTTCTTTCATGGATTTCTTTGCCTCCTGCATATCTTCAGGACTGAGAAATAGAACACCTCTTTTCTTCAGAGTTAGTTTAGGAATAGGATCAGGAGGTGTCCAATTATTTTCATTTTTCAACATATTATTCAATAGAATTTCATCTTCATCCGGTGTTCTTTCCCTGAAAACAGAACCAGCACAACTATCCAGGTAGTCTCTGGAAGCATCGGTTAGTCCATTATAAAAGATATCAAGTATTTCATTTTTCTTAAGAGGATGATTAGGCAAAGCATTAAGTAATTGGAGAAGCCTCCCCCAAGCTTGTGGGAGACTCTCTTCTTCAATTTGCACAAAATTATATATATATCCCTTAAGGCAGCTTGTTTCTTATGAGCAGGGAAATATTTAGCAGAGAAGTAATAAATCATATCCTAGGGACTACGCACACAACCAGGATCAAGAGAATTAAACCATATCTTAGCATCACCCTTTAATGAGAATGGGAATATTTTAAGGATATAAAATTAGCGAGTTCTCTCATCATTACTGAACAGGGTAGCTATATCATTTAATTTACTAAGATGTGCCACAATAGTTTCAGATTCATAGCCATAAAAAGGATCAGATTCATCCAAAGTAATTATATCAGGATCAACAGAGAATTCATAATCCTTATCAGTAACACAAATAGGTGAAGTAGCAAAAGCAGGGTCATGTTTCATTCTAGCATTAAGGGATTGCTGCTTCCATTTAGCTAATAACCTCTTTAGATCATATCTATCATTGCAAGCTAAAATAGCTCTAGTAGCTTCTTCATCCATAACATAACCCTCAGGAACAATAGGAAATTCATATTTATTAGGGAGAGAGTCTTCATCATCACTTTCATCAATATTATCAGTTTCAATAATTTCATTCTCTCTAGCCCTAGCAAGTTGTTCATCAAGAAATTCACCAAGTGGCATAGTAGTATCAAGCATAGAAGTAGTTTCATCATAAGTATCATGCATAGCAGAAGTGGCATCATCAATAACATGGGACATATCAGAATGAATAGCAGAAGGAGGTTTCGGTGTCGCAAGCTTACTCAAACAGAAGGGGAATCAAGTGCAGAGCTAGATGACAGTTCCTTACCTCCCCTCGTAGTTGAGGGATAAATCTTGGTTTTTGGATCTCTCAAGTTCTTCATAATGATTAGCAGATATAAATCCCAAGTGACTCAAAGAATTGAGCTATGCTCCCCGGCAACGGCGCTAGAAAATAGTCTTGATAACCCACAAGTATAGGGGATCGCAACAGTTTTCGAGGGTAGAGTATTCAACCCAAATTTATTGATTCGACACAAGGGGAGCCAAAGAATATTCTCAAGTATTAGCAGCTGAGTTGTCAATTTAACCACACCTGGAAACTTAATATCTGCAGCAAAGTATTTAGTAGAAAAGTAATATGATAGTAGTGGTAACGGTAGCAAAAGGTAATGATAACAAAAGTAATGTTTTTGGTAGTTTCTAGTGATGATAACAATAGCAACGGAAAAGTAAGTAAGCGAAGAACAATATATGGAAAGCTCGTAGGCAATGGACCAGTGATGGAGAATTATGCCGGATGCGGTTCATCATGTAACAGTCATAACCTAGGGTGACACAGAACTAGCTCCAATTCATCAATGTAATGTAGGCATGTATTCCGAATATAGTCATACGCGCTTATGGAAAAGAACTTGCATGACATCTTTTGTCCTACCCTCCCGTGGCAGCGGGGTCCTAGTGGAAACTAAGGGATATTAAGGCCTCCTTTTAATAGAGTACCGGACCAAAGCATTAACACATAGTGAATACATGAACTCCTCAAACTACGGTCATCACCGGGAGTGGTCCCGATTATTGTCGCTTCGGGGTTGCCGGATCATAACACATAGTAGGTGACTATAGACTTGCAAGATAGGATCAAGAACTCACATATATTCATGAAAACATAATAGGTTCAGATCTGAAATCATGGCACTCGGGCCCTAGTGACAAGCATTAAGCATAGAAAAGTCATAGCAACATCAATCTCAGAACATAGTGGATACTCGGGATCAAACCCTAACAAAACTAACTCGATTACATGATAAATCCCATCCAACCCATCACCGTCCAGCAAGCCTATGATGGAATTACTCACGCACGGCGGTGAGCATCATGAAATTGGTGATGGAGGATGGTTGATGATGACGATGACGACGGATTCCCCTCTGCGGAGCCCCGAACGGACTCCAGATCAGCCCTCCCGAGAGGTTTTAGGGTTTGGCGGTGGCTTCATATCGTAAAACGTGATGAATCCTTCTCTTCTATTTTTTCTCCCCGAACGCAAATATATGGAGTCAAGGTTGAGGTTGGTGGAGCTCCAGGGGGCTCACGAGGTAGGGGGGCGCTCCCAGGGGGCAGACGCGCCCCCACCCTCATGGCTAGGGTGTGGGCCCCCTGGCCTTGATCTTTTGCTAGTATTTTTTATTATTTCCAAAAATATGTTCCGTGGAGTTTCAGGTCATTCCGAGAACTTTTGTTTCTGCACATAAATAACACCATGGCAATTCTACTGAAAACAGCGTCAGTCCGGGTTAGTCCGATTCAAATCATGCAAGTTAGAGTCCAAAACAAGGGCAAAAGTGTTTGGAAAAGTAGATACGACGGAGACGTATCAAAAGCCTGTTAACGGTCTCTTTGCAAATAGCCCATTTTACGGCCCGGTAACTCACGATCCATTAGGGCCTACCCTAAATAGGCCCAACAACGTCATGTGGGCCGTCAAATATAACACCAGTCCGTTTCACTTTCGGCCCATGTATGGCCCATGATGTCTTTTGGCCCATATGAGGCCTTCGTATCTTTAGTCCCTTTAAAGGCCCACGGTGACTCTAGCCCAGAATGAACAGTAAATTTCTTTGTACCCGTTAATGGCACATGATTCACATGGGACGTTTCCAGCCTGTGTTAGCTTTCGGCCTACTGACGGCCCATACGTTCTTGGGCTCCTTTCCGGCCCTCGATTACTTCCGGCTCGTTACTGTCCTGTTCCCCTAATTGGCCAAATTCGGCCTGTGGCAAGAGTCGGCCCGTTCCTGGCTTGTTAACCCGTTGCGCCGTTTCCAGCCCGTCCTATATTCTGGCCCATTAACGACCCGTTATGCGTGTGATAGAATTAAGCCTTTGTTGTCCTTCGGCCTGTTAACGGCCCGTTACCGTGCTGGGCCGATACCAATTACACCTGTTTACGGCCCATGTAGACCCATTTATCTGATGGCCCGAGGCCCACCGATTCTACGGCCGTGTTGGAGGCCCATTTAAAGACGACCCGTAGGAGGCCCATGCATCCTACGGCCCGTAGCAGGGTCATGGTTACCACGATCCATATATGGCCCATGGTTTTTGCGGCCACTAGCAAACCAGGGAAAACAAATACTAGGAAATAAATAAGCCTGAAACTATCGCTAGGCTATTAAGGTGATTGCACAGATTACTTAGACTAGTCTCATAACCCATGCACATTACTACTTCCTATTTAAGAGACTCTCAAAAAGATTTAAGTGAAGCATGAGAGTGCAATTGATTTTACAAAATATAATCACCACCATGCTCTAAAGATATAAGTGAAGCATGTGAGTAACTACATAGCTCAACAGATATAAGTGAAGCTCATAGAGTATTCTACAGCCGGGCGACTAATCTAGCGCTTGTTGTGCTCTCTTTTCAAATTTATCTCTCTTCCAACTAGGACTTCAATGGCATGGCATCTGCTATAGCCTGTTGAGTATGACTTGTTAGGCTTGCTCCAGTATGTTACCATTACATAATGCTTCCCAGTGAAAAATGACTATAAAATAATAAATGAAGGTGTCTATGTCATCACACCCATGACACTACCCACTATGGAGATAGTAATATAGACTAGTAAGACTGCCCGTAATGGGAGTATCATAGCTAGTAGTATCATGCATGTCAACTAGACAATTTTGATGAAGTGAGATATAATTAAATGAAAGAAGAGAGGGTTGAGTATCATATCATGAGGCTACTCATAGTGGAGAGTAACTTAAACTAGTAACAAGCATATGTTACTAGTCTATGTTACTACCTTCATATTGGGTAGTGTCATATGTGTGATACCATAGAGATCTACATTTATTACTTTATAGTCATTTTGCATTGGGAAGTGCTATGTGATGGTAACATCTTATGTTACTCCACTTGTCTCTCTTCTCTTTAATTATTTGCTATATCACTATTTTTGCTTATGTGGCATACATGTTATTATTTATGTTACTCCCACTATGACTAGCCTTATGGTATCATAATAAATATTATACCACTCTATGCCTTGCATGGTAATACATAAGGTCATTTAAGATACTAACTTATGATACTATGCATTACAGACGTAATATCATACAACAACATCACATCCATGGTACTAACTTATGCTACTTCCCACTACAAGCAGTCTAAATGCATGTTACTAGTCTAAGTTACTCCTTAATATGACTAGCCTAAGATTAGGATTGCCACCTGATGTCTGCTAGACTACGTCGGTATTTCCCCAAAGAGGAAGGGATGATGCAACACATCAACGGTAGGTATTTTCCTTAGTGATGAGACCAAGGTTATCGAACCAGTAGGAGAACCAAGCAACACTACGTAAACAACACCTACACACAAATAACAAATACTCGCAACCCGACATGTTAAAGGGGTTGTCAATCCCTTTCGGGTAACGGCGCCAGAAACTGGCACGAGGACGGGAGAAAGTTGTAATAGTTTGATAGATCGAATGCCAAATAAAATAAAGTGCAGCAAGGTATTTTTGTATTTTTGGTTTAATAGATCTGAAAATAAAAGCAAAGGAAAATAGATCGCAAAGGCAAATATATTAAAGAAGAGACTCGGGGGCCGTAGATTTCACTAGTGGCTTCTCTTGAGAAAAATAGCAAACAGTGGGTGAGGGAGTCCTAGACTAAGGGGTCCTCGGGCGTCCGGCCTGTTGTCTATGGGCCGGACTGATGGGCTGTGAAGATACGAAGACCGAAGACTACACCCGTGTCTGGATGGGACTCTCCTTGGCGTGGAAGGCAAGCTTGGCGAACAACTATGAAGATTCCATCTTATGTAACCGACTCTATGTAACCCTAGATCCCCCCGGTGTCTATATAAACCGGAGGGTTTAGTCCGAATAGGATATACTCAATACCGTAGTCATACAGGCTAGACTTCTAGGGTTTAGCTATTACGATCTCGTGGTAGATAAACTCTTATAACACTCATATTCATCAAGATCAATCAAGCAGAAAGTAGGGTATTACCTCCATAGAGAGGGCCCGAACCTGGGTAAACATCGTGTCCCCTGTCTCCTGTTACCATCAACCTTAGACACACAGTTCGGGACCCCCTACCCGAGATCCGCTGGCTTTGACACCGATATTGGTGCTTTCAATGAGAGTTCCTCTATGTTGTCGCTGAAAGGTTTGATGACTCCTTCAATCGTCAATAACGACACTGGCTGCGGAGAAACTTTCCTTCCTGGTCAGATCTTCGAGTTCGGCGGCTTCGCACTGCGGGCCAACTCGTTTGGCCATCTGGAGCAGATCGAAAGCTACGCCCCTGGCCATCAGGTCAGATTCGGGAGCTTGAACTACATCACGGACATCCGTGGAGACTTGATCTTCGCTGGATTCGATACCGCAGTAACCGCTCCCGATCACCCCGATGATCATAACTTAAATCTGTCATCGGGCTGCATACAGGAGATCGCTCCTGTAACCGCTCTGGCCCTAGAGCCGGAGCGGGCCGCACCATCCAAGGATGAGAAGATTAACCCCACCACGGAGGCTGCAGATTCCACGATGTTGGAGCCGCACATGGACCTGGTCTCACTCGACGCCTATGCCACCGGAACGCCGGACTCGTCTCTGGCTGTAGGTTCCGAACCACACGAGCCCGCGGGCGCCGAGCTTGAGGTCTTTGAATTTAGCGCCGCAGACATCTTCCAGCACTCGCCTTTGGGCGACGTGCTAAACTCATTAAAAAACTTGTCCTTGGCGGAGGACTTTCAGCCGAGCTATAACTGGCTCGAGCTAGGGGCTAACGATGGAGAATTTTGCTTCCCACCTGCCACCCACTTCATAGCAACAGTCGAGGATTCGACCGAAACATTTGATTACGACTCTAAGAACATTGACGGCATGGACAATGACGCCGAAGACAACGAAGACCCCGTTGATACAATTAATGATGAACGGGACGACAGGCAGGATAGCCCCGGTAAACAGGCCACACACGAAGATTCGGAGGATGACAATAACCTTCCGCTCTCTGAGGATGAGGTGAGCCTCGGCGCTGAAGATTTCATCGTGCCTGAGGAACCTTGCGAGCAGGAGCTCTTAAAGCGCCAACTAATAGCCACTGCAAGGAGCCTGAAGAAGAAGAAGCAGCAGCTTCAAGCTGACCAAGATCTGCTTAATGATAGATGGACCGAAGTCCTAGCGGCCGAAAAAGACGGCCTTGGTAGCCCAGCCAAAAGCTACCCGAAGCATAGATCGCTACCCCAGGGCGATGATAAGGTATTCGAGCTCGTACGATCATTGCACAATGCGGTAGGTCGACCACAACTTGGTCCGGTTAAAGCGACAACTCAAGCCGAACTACAGACCGCCCCACCTTGCCGTAAAGGCAAGAACAAAACAGCTCAAGGTTGTACATACAACCTTCAGTAGGGCTGGGGTAGTAAAACATGATACCCAAGAGCGATCTATGGATCACAAGGACACACCTCGACATGCAACGACGGCCACCTATTCGGACATGCCAAACCTAGCCACGCCCGGGCTGAAAACCGCAAATGGACTCCGTCAGAGGTACGCCGCAGCATGGCCTAACATAGAGGCGCCGCACACCCTCTGTGCTTCACAAATGAAGTAATGGAGCATGAATTCCTAGACGGGTTCAAACCCATGAATATCGAATCATACGATGGAACAACGGATCCCGCAGTATGGATTGAGGACTTTCTCCTCCATATCCACATGGCCCGTGGAGATGACCTTCACGCCATCAAATACCTACCACTAAAACTCAAAGGGCCAGATCGGTACTGGTTAAACAGTCTGCCGGAAAATTCTATTGGCAGCTGGGAGGACTTGGAGGACGCCTTTCGCAACAACTTCCAAGGAACATATGTCCGGCCACCGGATGCCGATGACCTAAGTAATATTGTCCAGCAGCCCGGAGAGTCAACAAGGAAGCTCTAGACCAGGTTCTTAGTTAAGAAGAACCAAATCGTCGACTGTCTGGACGCGGAAGCCCTTGCGGCCTTCAAACATAGCCTCCGGGATGAATTGCTTGCACGACACCTCGGTCAAGAAAGACCTAGATCCATGACAGCCCTTACCGCTCTAATGACCCGCTTTTGCGTGGGAGAAGACAGCTAGCTCGCTCGTAGAAGCAATAGCGCCAGCGACTCGGGCACTTCTGAAATCCGAGACAGCAATGGCAAGCCACGACGAAGCAAATACAACAGTCGCAATGATAATGATAGATCACACGACACGGCGGTTAACGCCGGATTCAGGAATCCCAAGCCCGGTCAACGGGAAAAGCCATTCAAGGCGAACAGAGACGGACCATCCAACCTAGACAGGATACTAGACCGACCCTGCCAGATTCACGGCCACCCCAATAAACCAGTCGATCATACCAACAAAATCTGTTGGGTCCTCAAGCAGGCCGGCAAACTCAACACCGAACACAAGGGAAGGGGGCCACAAGGCAATAGGGACGACAGAATGGTTCAACAGCTAAACGCAGAGAGCCAGAAGCAATTTCCCCTTGAAGATCGATCAAGTCTGGAACAGAAATAGCAGTTCAGTTTCTGCCACCCATCCCACATACACGATGAAGCTATACCGCACATACATAACTACGCACTCAAGATACCATGGGCATCGGCGGAAGCACAATACGGATAAGTCTGCAAACATTTTGGTAACGTTTTTTATATACTTTCCTTTTTTTCAATACTTCTTAAAAGCAGGTAGCGCTAAGGAGAATCACTTAAGACCGACTCCATCGGAGTTCGGATCCATACACTCACCTACGGGGCTGCTTCCTTCAAGGATTCCCCTCGCTGAGGACAGGCGACACAGACGTGCGACAGGAGGTCCAAAATAAACTTTTGGAGACCACACTCTTTTTTTAGAGCCTGTAACATGCCTTTTTCCTCTGCCTTCGACCCAGGGTTTATCAAATGACCGAGGTCGTGGCATACATATATATACTAATTAATCATTGGCATATCGCTCAGGTCCCAGTTCATACTATCCGAATTAATTACCCGCGTCTTTCCGCAAATGAATACGCCTCCCGTGGTTATTTCACAAAAATACGTGGCTTAACTTGCCAGGGGCTCGGTACGGGAACAAATGAGTTGCCAACAAAGTCCGAACAACTTTTACAACGTACTTCGGCGTCGCGAGTTTGGCCTTATATGCATCAGCTTCGAATCATGTCTTGGGTCAATAGTTGGGTTTCCCGGCTCCTGTGCTTGCTATCCTACGTTCCGCTCTATCGGCTAGGGTAGTAAAGGGAGAACTACTGCGATTGTGCTACCGGTTCACCTGGTGACGCACCTCAGTAGAGAAAGCCGAAAACTGACTGTCATGATGCGGCAAGAGCTGGTCAACTACTCAATGACTTATCAGAGTCTCTAGCGATTCCTCCGTGTCACACGAAGGACCTCTTTTCCGGTCAATTATGTAAACACATCGTATGAATAAGCCGCATACATACTAGGGGCTATGTTGTAAACCCACCATAAAACTCCTATGGCTAAATGAAAGCGTTAACGCCCTATAGTCTGGTTGCCTGGTTCGCCACATTGACACCTCCTTTACGGACCAAGACGTTGGGTCAAGAGTGATCATATGCTTTTTCAAACACCCTTGTACTTCCTACAACGGGGCTGAAGCCGATGATTGGAAATCTTTCAGATTATATTAAAAACAGCCACACAGGAGGAACACAAGCTTTCGAGCAAAATATACAAATATATTCACTATAAAATTGTCTCGTACAATTCTTATACACCTCACTCGAACATTATGTCTTTCGAGCATTGACCCTCTATCAAGCGGGCGGCTACTAGGACGTCTTCAAAATAATGCTCCGGTTCGTGGTGGTCCTTGCCCTTGGGCGGACTCTTCATCGCAACATCGATGGCCTTCATATTCCCCCAGAATGTCTTGACTCGGGCAAAAGCCATCCAGGCACCCTCGATGCACACCGATCGCTTCACAGCGTCGATACGCGGCACTGCGTCAACAAGCCGCTGCACCAAGCCAAAGTAATTATTCAGAACAT
Source organism: Triticum dicoccoides (assembly GCF_002162155.2). Lineage (NCBI taxonomy): Eukaryota > Viridiplantae > Streptophyta > Magnoliopsida > Poales > Poaceae > Triticum > Triticum dicoccoides. The sequence goes on from NC_041382.1 coordinate 56,464,477, forward strand.
GCTCAGTTGGCCATAACCGGATTATGACGTTCTTCATAGTAGCACCAGATATCCTATGAAGCTTGGCCCACTAGGACATCTGCTCATTCAGCAACAGGGGGCGCTTCGATGCGCCGAACTGTGACCTGAAAAGCTTCTCCATCGCGTACCCCTCTCACGCCTGATAATACTGCGCCGCATTGAAAGAACTCTTCGGCAAGTCTAAAAACTCGTCCGGAGAACTCCACAATTGGTTCAACCGAGCATAGTTCGGATCGCCGAACTTAGCCTGTAGTAAAAATGCCTTACCAGCCGCAATCTCCCCTGCTTGCTGGATCTCCTCACGGGCCGCTCTGGATTCAGACCGCGCTTCTCTTGCTTCTCGTAAAGCCTTTTCAATTTCAGCCATTTTGGCTTCTTTATCCTTCTCAAGGAGCTCACAGCGGCTGGCGGCCCTTTTTAGCTCAAGCACCATCATGGATATCTTCTCCTTGTCCTGACGCCGAGCAGCCCGTTCGGCTTCTAACTCAGCTGATGCCTTCTCGGCAGCCGCATTACTACACCGAGCCTGCTCTTTGGCCCATGCTAGCTCCACCCGAAGAATTTCAATGGTGGCAGCACCATCTGCAGCCAGGTACAACTTTCAGCGTCATGCTTATATCACAAAAATGTATGTACAGAGACTGCTCCGAATACATACCTTGGGACTCATCAAGACACATATTGATCAACGTAATGTCATCCCCGGGCACATCAAGCTTCCGTTGCAGTTCGACTATGTCCGCAGTCCAGGAAGTAGCCAGGGGGTAAGCAGCCTGTGTTCAAAGTTGATCAGTTTAGTCCTCCAAATTTTTTTCTTGATCCTCCGTTCGTCTCCCATGGGAAGCCAACCGGAGTCTCTGGGGCTGCTGTCTATACACAGGTGTATTTTCTGAATAAAACACAATAGCACATGTTACATTACAAACCTCGAAGCCTCTCAGCAGGCTCGCAAAGGCCTCATTCAATCCGCTCTTCGCGGATAGGACCTTTTCAACCACCGTACCCATCAAGGTATGATGTTCCTCTGAAATAGACACCTGCCGCAGCATGTTCGTCAAGATATCCGGCGCCTCTGAATCTCCGGAGGCCCACCCCTCCAGCCGAGCCAGCCCACCTAACCCCCCCATGGCCCAACTCCCTGCACCGGTTGCCTCCCCCTCCTTCCCGTTCCTCGGACTCGGCCGCTACAGGGCGCTCCCGCCCACGGTCGACGCCACACCACCTCGTCGACAACGCGGGAGAGGACAAGGCCGCCCCGACGCCTCGGCCTCCACCCATCTCTCCCACTTGCTCCCTCTCTCTCTGCCTCTCCCTCTCCCACCAGTTCTCCACCCGCTCCTCCCCCCACTCTGTCTCGCTCGCTGCCTCACCAGAGCGCCATCGCCGCCCTCCACCTAGCACTACTACGGCGAGCGTCGCCCCCACTCCCCTTCGATGAGTCCACCGGCCTCCCCAACGTCGATTGCTTCGCCTTCGCCCGCTGGAACGAGCTGGGAGGCCCTCCTCCGTCTGCATCGACGCGGATGACCCCCTTCTTCAACCTCTGACCTCCATCGTCGCCGCCATCGGATTCCAGCCACATCGAGCCTCCCTCGAGCCCGCTTTGCACATCTGCAGGAGCGCTATGAGCTCCTCTCCTTCTCCCCTCACTCCCTGCTCATCCCCGCGCTCGTAGCTGCTGACCACGTCATGGCCGTACTTGTCGCCGTAGACGAGCTCGCCGCCGTGACCACCGCAGCCCGAGCTCGCATCTGAGCTCGTAGACGAGTTCCTGGAGCCCGTGCGAGTCCAACGAGATCCCTAGCGCGCCTTCCCATGCCATGCAGCACCGTATCTGACGACGCCCGAACTCCGGCGTCCGCTCTGCCGCTCGCCGCCACCGTTTCCGGCAAAGTCCAGCCATACCACCACCACCACTCGACGCGACATCAAGTGGCCGTTAGAATGGGCCAAGCCGCACGCCGAACGGCGCCGTGTAGCGAAATCCCGATGAGGCCCGGGTGCCCCCGCCGTGTTCTGACATCGCCGGCGGCGGAACACCGGCCGCGGCCTACGTGGTTGGCCTGGGGCCACCCCAGTGCCACTGCCAGTGGGCCCCATGGGCCCCAGTTGACTGGGCAGCCCCGTGACCCTGACAAGCGGGCCCCACCACACAATTAAGTTAATTAAAACATTTTATAATTAAAGCTAATTAGTTAACCTAATCAGTCACTGACATGTGGGGCCCAGCTGCTAATTAACCACATTTAATTAAAATAACCCACTGTTAGCCCTCTGTCTATGACATGTAGGACCCATTGGTCAGTTTGACCAGCCAGCGGGTCTGTTGACCTGCTGATGTCATGCTGACACTCTGCTGATGTCATAATTCATTTTGTGTTAATATAAATAATTCTAGAAAATGGTTTAATCCTCGAAAAATCATAGAAATTAAACCGTAGCTCGGATGAAAATGTTTTCTATATGAAAGTTGCTCAAAAAAAATCCAACAAATCCAAATATGCGGCCCATTCACCTATCACATGCCCCTAGCATGCTAAACATGGAACCGTCCCCTCTCTTTCATCTGTCCAGAATCCTCCTAATGCCGGGAATTCATCCTCGGATGTTTATCCCCTCCGTCTGCAACGTGTAGTACTACGTTAGGGCAACCCTAGCTCTGCCTATCGTCATGTTATGCCTTGTGATGCATTGTTTGCTCTGTATTTACTGTTTCTTTCCCCTCTTCTCTCCGGTAGACCCCGAGACCGATGTTGCCCCTGTGATCGACTACGTCGATGATGACCCCTCCTTGCCAGAGCAACCAGGCAAGCAAACCCCCCTTGAGCATTCCGATATCGCCCATTTATTTCCCTCTCATGCTTGCATTAGAACTGCTACTACTTTCTGTATGATCCTACTCTGATGCATAGCTTGTTGTTGTTACCTACTTTCATACCTTACCTGCTTATCCTAAACTGCTTAGTATAGGTTGGTTAGTGATCCATCAGTGACCCCCACCTTGTCCCAGTTGCCCCGCTTTATGTTTGATGACTCGATCAACGTGATCGACGTCCAGGCCCCGACACCGCACATCACCCCCCTAGTTGTACGACACTACAGAGTTACTATCGAGTGCCGAGGGTGAACCTCATACATCACTCCTGATGAGATCTCTGTAGTGTAGCTATTCGGTCGTGATCATCGAGGGTGATTTCCTCCTTAACCACTTCCGTTACGGCTCTGTCGTGCAACCCCTCAAGTGTGAACCTCGAGGGTGGATCCTCTTACGTTCACCTTGATGATAACATTGAGTGGAATTCACCGGGGGTGATTCCTCGGGTTTTCCCCTTGGTGTTAGACACACAGTTACTATGGTTGCTATGACTTTGCACTGAGCCATGTTACTAAAGACGGGTCGGCCCTGAGGGGTACCCGCGCGAGCTTAATAGTGAGTGATGTGGAGTCGGGTTAACCTGGAAGGTGCCCGTGAGATACTTACGAGGCGTGGCCGGGCATTCTTAGCCCTTGCCGCAAGTACTCGAGACGGGGCGACCGGGTCACATCGATCGTGAGTCTCTCCTCGTTACCGCGTGCTCCTAATCCACTAAGGTTTGGATATTTGATCCGAGGGGCCTCTGGCCTGATAGCACTAATCATCACGTGGGCATAGTATGGGCGTTCTGCATCGTATACATCATCCGAAGCTTAATAGACGTCAGCGACTGAGCGGCGCGCGTCGGGTTGGACTGCGTAAGCTCCTGCCTTGTTGAAGGAGGTAGCTAGGTCTGCTCACCGTCCGCGTACGCAACGTGCAGGAGTTCCTGGGGAGATGGTCCATGACCCCTGGCGGCAAAGGTTTAGTCCGGCATGCTGACCTCTCTATTAAGCCTAGGTCGGGTTGTGGCGAATTGTTTGGCCGAGGCCAGGCATGACCCAGGAAAGTGTGTCCGGCCGGAGTTAATCGAGCATGGTGGGTAAGTTGGTGCACCCCTGCAGGGAAGAAAACATCTATCGATAGCCTGTCCTACGGTAACGGACACTTGGGGTTGTATCCCGATCGATACCTAGAACTAGATACTTGAGATGAGAAATGGATATGAGACATGGTTATGATGAATGGATAGTATGGCTTTGGGATTGCTTTCTCGCTGGGAGTCGAGAAAGGATCTCTGGCCGAGGTTGATAACACTCCTACTACTTTACTTTATGCTACTCTACTCCCTCCTGTTGCTGCAAGATGGTGGTTTCCAGAAGATGCTAGTCTTCGGTAGGCTAGGCTTTCCCCTTCCCTTCTGGCATTCTGCAGTTTAGTCCACAGATACAACCCATTTCTTTGATACAGATGCATACTTAGTTTAGTTCTGATGTAAGTCTTGCGAGTACTTTGGATGAGTACTCACGGTTGCTTTGCAACCTCTTTTCTCCCATACCCGATTGTTGCGACCAGATGACGGATCCCAGGAGCCAGATGACACCACTGATAACTACTGCTACCCCGAGGGTGCCTACTACTACGTGACGGCCGCTGACGACTTGGAGTAGTTAGGAGGCTCCCAGGCAGGAGGCCTTGCCTTTTCGATCGGTGTTGTTTTTGTGCTAGCCTTCTTAAGGCAAACTTGTTTAACTCATGTCTGTACTCGGATATTGTTGCTTCCGCTGACTCTTGTGTATTCGAGCTTATGTATTCGAGCCCTCGAGGCCCCTGGCTTGTAATATAAAGCTTGTATTATTTTAATTTGTGTCTAGAGTTGTGTTGTGATATCTTCCCGTGAGTCCTTGATCTTGATCGTACACATTTGCGTGTATGATTAGTGTACGATTGAATCGAGGGCGTCACAAGTTGGTATAAGAGCCGACTGCCTGTAGGTAGCCCCCTTTCCAACTCCTTGGCCGAAGTTGAGTCTAGTTACTGAAAAACTTTTACTAACATTGGATGTGTGTCTTACGGGCCCACGTCGCCATATGGGTGGTATTAGGATCTTTTACTCCTCGAGCTTTACTCTGGGACTCTGATCTCTCTGTTATTCGGGTTAAAATGGTTTTACTAACTCTAACATTAGGATCCCGTGACCACATTCACCCCAAAGCTGGATAAGCCATAATTTTTCTTAGAATAGTTTTCTGGATAGTATACACACTGTCGTGATGACGACGGAGTGATATCCATCGTACCTCTTTCATTATGCATGTTTCATCATGAATGATACTTGTTTTTACAAATGCTCAATGTTGAACTACCCCCTGTTACATGTTAGCAGGATGGTTAGACCCGCTGGTCGTGGCCGTGGTGCCAACGATCCACCATCGCCCGAATTCTTTGCTGGAATGATGCAACAATTTGAGTTGAACCACCAGTTCGTGGAAGGAATGATGGCTCAGTGTCCTTGTCCGAACATGAATCAACAACCAACCCCAGTAACTCTGCAGGACTTCATGCGTCTCAACCCAACTATTTACCGCAGCTCAACTCAACCCCTTGATGCTGATGACTGGCTCCGCGACATCACATATGAAATGGAGTCTGCTAGTGTGGCCCCTGCTAGCTATGTCACCTTTGCATCTTTCTTTCTGAAGGGTCCCGCTGCTCAATGGTGGGACAGCCACAGGCATACCCTGCCTACTAGAATGGTCATCACTTGGCCAGATTTCCAAGCTGCCTTCCGTGCCCGCTTCATTCCTTGGGGAATCATGGACATGAAGAAGCGAGATTTCTGCAACCTCACCCAAGGCAACAATATTGTAGATGCTTATCAGCGGGAATTTCTGGACTTGTCTCGTTATGCTGAAGAAGACATTGCAACTGATTCTCGTAGGCAAGAAAAGTTCCATGATGGACTCCACCCTGATATTAAGCTAGCACTGCTCGCTCATGACTTTGCCAACTTCGCCACCTTGGTGAACAAGGCTATTCAGGTTGAGACTGATCTTCAGGAACACCAGGGATCCCTTAGGCGCAGCCGTGACGCTGGCTCATCTTCGGGCCCATCAGCATAGAAGCGTCGGATATGGATCCCCCACAACATGTATCGTCCAGCTGCACCTGCACCAAGACAGACCTATGTCGCACCTCGTCTGCCTCCTCCACCGCAGAGGCAGCCCCTTCGGGCTATACCACCCCAAGCTTCTGCTCCCAATCCCAATGATGGTCTGTGCTTCAAGTGTGGCCTTCTGGGCCATCGTTCCAGGAACTGGCCTCAGAATCAGAATCAACTGGCTCTGCCTTCTAATGCTCGTGGTATCAATCAACCCCGCAACCACAATGCCAAACCATATGGTCGTGGTCAGGCTGATCATGTTGATCTGAATGAAGCTCAAGACCAGCCTGCTACTGTGATGGGTACTCTCCTTGTTAATTCAGTACCAGCATCTGTTTTATTTGATTCAGGAGCATCGCATTCATTCATGTCAGAAAATTTTGCATATGCACACGACATTCGATGTGAGCCCATGAACACTCCGTTTGTGGTACGCACCCCAGCGGGCCGATGTCAAACTACCATGATTGGTCGCGACGTTCCCGTTGAGATTGAAGGGTTGGAATTTCTTGTTTCCCCCATTATTCTGGAGTCTTCCAATATTGACCTCATTCTGGGAATGGAATGGTTGAAAGCGCATACTGCTTCTATCGTTTGCGCCACCAAGGTCGTTCACCTCCTACATCCTTCCGATAAGATAGTAAGCTACCATGCTCAACTTGTTCAAAATGCTGAAGCACGACTTTATGCTTTGAATGCGTTGAACACGGCACCTCTTGAGGGAATTGAAAAGATCCCAGTTGTTCACGACTTCCTAGACGTCTTTCCAGAAGAACTTCCAGGAATACCTCCTGCCCGGGCTGTTGAGTTCGTCATTGATTTGAAACCAGGCACCGTTCCTATTGCCAAACGACCCTACAAGATGCCGCCTCATGAACTCCTTGAACTTAAGGAGGAAATTGACAAATCTCTTCGCAATGGTTTCATTCGTCCAAGTTCCTCTACATGGGGAGCACCTTCCCTCTTTGTGAAGAAGAAGGACGGAACGAATCATTTGGTCCAAGACTATCGTCCTATCAACCAAGCTACAATTCAGAACAAATATCCCCTTCCTTGGATAAATGATCTATATGATCAACTGGCTGGTTCATCGATATTCTCTAAACTAGACTTGAGGTTGGGTTACCATCAGATCCGTGTTCGTGAAGAGGATATTCCAAAGACCGCATTCGTCACTCGTTATGGTTCTTACAAGTACACTGTCATGTCTTTTGGCTTGACCAATGCTCCGGCCACTTTCTCTCGTCTGATGAACTACATATTCATGGATTACCTCGACAAGTTCGTCGTAGTCTATCTGGATGATATTCTGGTATATTCTAAGAATAAAGAAGAACATGCTGAACATCTTCGACTTGTTCTAGAGAAGCTTCAAGAACATCAACTTTATGCCAAGTATTCCAAGTGCGAATTCTGGCTTCCTGAAGTAACCTACCTTGGGCATGTCATCTCTAAGGATGATATTGCCGTCAACCCAGAGCGAGTGCAAGCTATTCTTGATCGGACCCCTCCGAAGACTGTCAAGCAAGTCAGAAGCTTTCTCGGACTTGCCAGCTATTGTCGCCACTTTGTCGAGAACTTCTCCAAGATTGCCAAGCCACTGACCAATCTGCTCCACAAAGTCGTTAAGTTCGATTGGACAGAAAAATGTCAGGAAAGTTTCCAAGCACTCAAAGACAAGCTGACATCTGCCCCAGTGCTTGCTCCCCTTGATTCTCACAAGGACTTTGTCATCTATTGCGATGCTTCATGTCAAGGATTAGGCTGTGTCCTAATGTAAGAGCGCAGAGTGATTGCTTATGCCTCTCGTCAAGTACGTCCTCTGTATTTACTGTTTCTTTCCCCTCTTCTCTCTAGTAGACCCCGAGACCGATGTTGCCTCTGTGATCGACTACGTCGACGATGATCCCTCCTTGCCAGAGCAACCAGGCAAGCAAACCCCCCTTGAGCATTCCGATATCGCCCATTTCTTTTCCCCTCATGCTTGCATTAGAACTGCTACTGCTTTCTGTATGATCCTACTCTGATGCATAGCATGTTGTTGTTACCTACTTTCATACCTTACCTGCTTATCCTAAACTTCTTAGTATAGGTTGGTTAGTGATCCATCAGTGACCCCCACCATGTCCCAGTTGCCCCGCTTTATGTTCGATGACTCGATCAACGTGATCGACGTCCAGGCCCCGACACCGCACATCACCCCCTAGTTGTACGACACTACAGAGTTACTACCGAGTGCCGAGGGTGAACCTCATACATCACTCCTGATGAGATCTCTATAGTGTAGCTATTCGGTCGTGATCATTGAGGGTGATTTCCTCCTTAACCACTTCCGTTACGGCTCTGTCGTGCAACCCCTCAAGTGTGAACCTCGAGGGTGTATCCTCTTACGTTCACCTTGATGATAACATCGAGTGGAATTCACCGGGGGTGATTACTCAGGTTTTCCCCTTGGTGTTAGACACATAGTTACTATGGTTGCTATGACTTTGCACTGAGCCATGTTACTAAAGACGGGTCGGCCCTCAGGGGTACCCGCGCGAGCTTAATAGCGAGTGATGTGGAGTCGGGTTGACCTGGAAGGTGCCCGCGAGATACTTACGAGGCGTGGCCGGGCATTCTTAGCCCTTGGCACAAGTACTCGAGACGGGGCGACCGGGTCACATCGGTCGTGAGTCTCTGCTCGTTACCGCGTGCTCCTAATCCACTACGGTTTGGATATTTGATCCGAGGGGCCTCTGGCCTGATAGCACTAACCATCACGTGGGCATAGTATGGGCGTTCTGCGTCGTATACATCATCCGAAGCTTAATAGACGTCAGCGATTGAGCGGTGTGCGCCGGGTTGGACTGCGTAAGCTCCTGCCTTGTTGAAGGAGGTAGCTAGGTCTGCTCACCGGCCGCGTACGCAACGTGCAGGAGTTCCCGGGGAGATGGCCCATGACCCCTAGGGGCATAGGTTTAGTTCGGCGTGCTGACCTCTCTATTAAGCCTAGGCCGGGTTGTAGCGTATTGTTTGGCTGAGGCCGGGCATGACCCAGGAAAGTGTGTCTGGCCGGAGTTAATCGAGCGTGGTGGGTAAGTTGGTGCACCCCTCCAGGGAAGAAAACATCTATCGATAGCCTGTCCTACGGTAACGGACACTTGGAGTTGTATCCCGATCGATACCTAGAACTGGATACTTGAGATGAGAAATGGATATGAGACATGGTTATGATAGTATGGCTATGGGATTGCTTTCTCGCTAGGAGTCGAGAAAGGATCTCTGGCCGAGGTTGATAACACTCCTACTACTTTAATTTATGCTACTCTACTCCCTCATGTTGCTGCAAGATGGTGGTTTCCAGAAGATGCTAGTCTTCGATAGGCTAGGCTTTCCCCTTCCCTTCTGGCATTCTGCAGTTTAGTCCACAGATGCAACCCATTTCTTTGATACAGATGCATACTTAGTTTAGATCTGATGTAAGTATTGCGAGTACTTTGGATGAGTACTCACGGTTGCTTTGCTACCTCTTTTCTCCCATACTCGATTGTTGCGACCAGATGACAGATCCTAGGAGCCAGACGACACCACTAATAACTACTGCTACCCCGAGGGTGCCTACTACTACGTGACGGCCGCTGACGACTTGGAGTTGTTAGGAGGCTCCCAGGCAGGAGGCCTTGCCTTTTCGATCGGTGTTGTTTTTGTGCTAGACTCCGTAAGGGAAACTTGTTTAACTCATGTCTGTACTCAGATATTGTTGCTTCCGCTGACTCTTCTGTATTCGAGCTTATGTATTCGAGCCCTCGAGGCCCCTGGCTTGTAATATAAAGCTTGTATTATTTCAATTTGTGTCTAGAGTTGTGTTGTGATATCTTCCCGTGAGTCCTTGATCTTGATCGTACACATTTGTGTGTATGATTAGTGTACGATTGAATCGAGGGCATCACAACCGGACCTTGGGCCGCCGAAGTATCACCTTTGTATAGCATCTTCGTCATCCCTTGCACCACTTGTTGGTCGGGGGAGACCCTCTGCGATGACACCTCAAGATTGTCTGCCCTATTGGATGGAGAGGCTGGTGGGGGCATCTCGCTTTCCATCATCTCCGGGAGAAGGTCCCCCGAGGAAGAGGATTGTTGAAGGGGACTGCGCGTTGGGCTGCAAAAAAACGTATATTTCAGGCATCATATGAAAAGAACGGGATATGTTTAGAACAGCCTTGTTCACTTACGATTGGGCCGGAGGCTCGTCCTCATCATGAGACTACGCTTCGACGTCTTCCAGGCCCGGGCCGCCTCCCAGAGGCATCTTGCCTCGCTTAGGAGCTCACTTCTCCCAATATTCGGAGGCAACCCTCTTCTTCTTGGGAGGGAAAGAGATACTGGCCCCCCTTTACTTTTGTCTTTGGATGAGGGGATTTTTATTCCTCCGGACACAAAGTCCGAGGTCCCTTGGGAATAGAGGCCGTCCTTGGTCCTCTTGTCCTCCGCCTCGTCCTCCTTCTCCGGCATCTGGTATGGTGCTAGGGCCAGCATCCTTGTTAGGACAGGACTCACTGGACCCTCGGGCAGAGGGGCCGAACACATAATCAGTTCCGCCTTCTTTATCCAGCCCTGGAAAAAGATAGCCTGCTCAGTATCATATTACTGTATGCATGATCGCAAAGTACTCGAGAGCCAAGTGCTTACCGGGGTATCCAGACGATTACAGTTGAGGCCAGCGTCCTCGGCGGTATCCGGCCAATGTTTCCGCTTCCTAAAAAATAACTTCCACACCCCTTCGTGTGTGGCGCCAAAGAAGTGTTGGAGGGTCTGTGGTCCTTCTGGATTAAACTCCCACATGCGGCGAGGCCTGCGCTGGCAGGGCAGGGTTCGGCGGACTAACATCACTTGAATCACACTGACGATATCGATATCTCTCTCGAGGAGGGTTCGGATGCGGCTTTGTAAAGTCCATACTTCATCAACCGATCCCCAGTCCAGCCCCTTGTTGACCCATGATGCAAGCTGTGACGGTGGGCCATGACAGAAAGTGGGTGCAACGACCCACTTAGTACTGCGGGGCTTTGTAATGTAAAACCACTCCCACTGCCAGTAATTGGAAGTCTTGGTAAAGGAACCTTTTGGCCATGGAGTGTTGGCGAGTTGGCTGATTGTAGCACCGCCGCACTCCGCCTGTTCCCCGTCGGCTATCTTCGGTTTCACACTAAAGGTCTTGAGCCATAAGCCTAAGTGTGGGGGGATTCGAAGGAAGGCCTCACATATAATAATAAATGCCGAGACATGGAGAATCGAGTCCGGGGCAAGGTCGTGAAAATCCAGTCCGTAATAAAACATTAGCCCCCGGACGAAGGGGTGAAGCGCAAACCCTAATCCCCAGAGGAAGTGGGGAATGAACACAACCCTCTCGCCGGATCTGGGGGTCAGAATAACTTGTCCTTGACCAGGAAGACGGTGGTGGATCTCTGCGGTCAGATATCTGACTGCCCGAAGTTTTGCAATATCCTCCTCTGTAACGGAGGAAGCCACCCATCGACCTTGAGAGCTGGATCCGGACATGATGGGAAGGCTGAAAGCAACGGAGTCGAGCCTTGGGTGCTGGAACTCGGGGTTGGGAAGGCTGAGGAGAAGTTTGGTGTAAAAAAGGACGGCCCTTGGTTCCTTTATAAAGGCCTCCGGTATTGAACGCTTCCTCTTAAAGCCTAAGAACCTGCCTGTTCCTAAGGAATCTTTCCCGCATGATGGTTGGGTTACCCGTGCTCGTATTGATGGAAATCCTACAATAAGGGGGCACGATCCTTGCTTCGACAAGACGTGCCAGTAAAAACCACGCACCCAAAACATGGAACGGCGGGACAGGAAACGGTTCGGAATAAAGGCCGGGAGGGCGCGACGTCACGTTATTAAAGTTGTCAGCAGATCGGATTCATGAAAGTGCTACACCCTCTACGGCTGTGTGTTGTAGATCTGGACACATTTGTTTCGTCCGAATACTATTTTTTGGAGTTCGGAAAGAGGAACCCGCCTTGCAATGCCGAAGACAGCACTATGCGCCGGATACCTTGTCATTGAAGCCAGGTTCAGGGGCTACTGAGGGAGTCCTGGACTAAGGGGTCCTCAGGCGTCCGGCCTATTTTCTATGGGCCAGACTGATGGGCTGTGAAGATACGAAGACCGAAGACTACACCCATGTCCGGATGGGACTCTCCTTGGCGTGGAAGGCAAGCTTGGCGAACAACTATGAAGATTCCATCTTATGTAACCGACTCTATGTAACCCTAGATCCCCCCGGTGTCTATATAAACCGGAGGGTTTAGTCCGAATAGGATATACTCAATATCATAGTCATACAGGCTAGACTTCTAGGGTTTAGCTATTACGATCTCGTGGTAGATCAAATCTTGTAACACTCATATTCATCAAGATCAATCAAGCAGGAAGTAGGGTATTACCTTCATAGAGAGGGCCCGAACCTGGGTAAACATCGTGTCCCCTGTCTCCTGTTACCATCAACCTTAGACACATAGTTCGGGACCCCCTACCCGAAATCCGTCGGTTTTGACACCGACAATGGGTAAACAAATTACTGTTGGGCAATTGATAGAACTTCAAATAATCATGACAATATCCATGCAATGATCATTATATATGCATCACGTCCAAGATTAGTAGACCGACTCCTGCCTGCATCTACTACTATTACTCCACACATCGACCGCTATCCAGCATGCATCTAGTGTGTTAAGTTCATGGAGAAATGGAGTAATGCAATAAGAACGGTGACATGATGTAGACAAGATCTATTTATGTAGAAATAGACCCCATCTTTTTATCCTTAATAGCAATGATACATACGTGTCGGTTCCTCTTCTGTCACTGGGATCAAGCACCGTAAGCTCGAACCCATCACAAAGCACCTTTTCCCATTGCAAGATAAATAGATCAAGTTGGCCAAACAAAACCCAAATATCGGAGAAGAAATACGAGGCTATAAGCAATCATGGATATAAGAGATCAAAGAAGACTCAAATAACTTTCATGGATAAAAAGATAGATCTGATCATAAACTCAAAGTTCATCCGATCCCAACAAACACACCGCAAAAAGAGTTACAACATATGAACCTCCAAGAGACCATTGTTTTGAGAATCAAATGAAAGAGAGGAAGCCATCTAGCTACTAACTACAGACCCGTAGGTCTACAAAGAACTACTCGCGCATCATCGGAGAGGCACCAATGGACATGATGAATCCCTCTGTGATGGTGTCTAGATTGGATCTGGTGGTTCTGGAACTTGCGGCGGCTGGAATTGATTTTTGTTGACTCCCCTAGGGTTTCTGGAATATTGGGGTATTTATAGAGTAAAGAGGTGGTCCCGGGGGCACCCGAGGTGGGCACAACCCACCAGGGCGCGTCTGGGCCTCCGGGCGCGCCCTGGTAGGTTGTGCTCCCCTCGGAGCAGCCCCCAGGTGCTTCTTCGGCCCACTGGATGTCTTCTGGTAAAAAACATCCACAAAAAGTTTCGCTGCATTTGGACTCAGTTTGGTATTAATTTCCTGCGATGTAAAAAACATGCAAAAAACAAGAACTGACACTTGGCACTATGTCAATAAGTTAGTACCAAAAAATGATATAAAATGACTATAAAATGATTATAAAACATTCAAGAATGATAATATAATAACATGGAACAATCACAATTATAGATACATTGGACACGTCTCACCACCTCCAACATATGGTGAGGTGTCACACAATAAATGAGGAGAGAGTAATGCTGTAGAATTACTACCTCCATCCGGGTTTATTAGACCACCTTTTATTTTGTGCCCATGAATTTATAACTTATAAAATACAAACTATAGGTCATTTATAACTTATAAAATGCAAACTATAGGTCACAAAATTGTACAGTTGAGACCATCTTTGAAATAAAAATCCGACAACATATGTTTTATAGCACATACTATAGATTTTGTTAGTCAAGTAGATGGTTCAAAGTTGGATCCAAAATACAAGGTGACATAATAAACCCTGGCAGAGGGAGTATAAATCAAGCAATATCCCTTTGCACAAGCTCTGAGGTGAGCAAAGTGCACACTTGATATATGCTCTCACCTTATAATTCACTATTACTCACAATCTACTGGAGATAGTTGTATGACGATTTTTTGTGGATGACATGGCCAATATTACCAACAAGACAATATACAAGTTGTGAGGTACCATTTTGCTCCCGGATGCATATGCACTCGGATGAGCATTAAAATGCAAAAAGTAGAAAAAGAAATAAAAAGATCTGAATATTCTCTTGTCAGATATTGTTGAATGTTTCGTGAAGAAAACAAAACACAATTCTCTCACAAAAAACGATGCTCTAAGAACACTGTTTTTGAAAGCATCTTAGTTTCCTACCTGCTTTATCTTTATAGAAAAATGTGTGCCTGTTTCTCTGCAATGGAATCTAGAAGTTGTACGTCCTTTGCTAACTGTTCATGAACACTGCAAGGGAGCACTTTTCAGATAATTTATGTTTCAGATGCCCTGATACTAAGGTTAAAACATCATCTAATACTTTCTGTATAATGAACATTTTGTATCAAATAATTCTTTCTGCTTACAGTGCTAGAAAATGTTCAACTGAAAATGCAAGGAGGAACATATCGATCAGGTTGATGACAGTATACTTAAACACGGTCTCCTACTTCCTCTGAAGTTTTACTAATTCCCTCCCCAGATTCAGAAATCACAACCCACCTTAGTTTTCTGTTTATAAACAACCGGTGGAACTGCACGTACATGGCCAAAACCAAGTTTTCAAGTAATCTAATTCAACATGGTTCTCATTGCGAAAAATGACATACACAGGAGCTCCACATTCTGGCCCCCCTGTCGTGGTTCTAACTCTGACAGTGATGTAGGGGGGTATGTATGGAGAGGCTAGATCTCAGCTATTGGAAAGTTGTAAACACACCAAGATGTACGAGTTCAGGCCCTTCGCAGAGGAAGTAACAACCCTACGTCTCGGTGCCCGGAGGCGGTCGACTGGATTACTGGCGTGTGAATAACAGGGGTGCGAACCCTCCATTCTGAGGAGGGGGGTGGCTTATGTAGAGTTCGCCAGCCCCCTCCTGCCCTCAGTAATGCAGGGTTTTCAGGTACATTTAAGGTCGGGCGTTACTGGTAACACCCCTAATAAAGTGCTATAATGACCATAAAGACTACTTAACAGCTGGCCGTTTGCCTGCGGAGTGACTATAGGTCTCCTGGCGGTCGAGTGGTTGGCTTCATGGTCGAGTGATAGCTTTCTGGTCGAGTGTCTTGAATCCGTCGAGTGGGATACCTTCAAGTCGATTGAAAGGTGACTTCTCCTAGGGATGTCCTAGGGTAGGGCTCCTTGGACAGGTTCATGCCCCTACCCTAGGTACATGGCTTCATCACCCCCGACACGAAAAAAACATTGCATGTCGATGAGCATCTGCGGTGCACGAAGAAGCAACGGCGGCGATGCTTCAGACTTTGGCACATCTCCAGGTACACTCGGATCAAACCTGAAAATGCTAAATTGCTAACATAAAACTGAGCACACCTCCAGATCACATCGACTCAATCAAATAAATATACTACCCAAATAAAGCTTGTATTGTAGATGTAGTCATACATAAAGCAAAACTATTTAGAGTTGCGTCTTCTATGAACATCATTAGCCTAAACGGGGAAAACAACAACTCAGAGTACCTAACGTAGCCTACCTTGATGAACATAATAACCTGAGGTGGTGAGACATCCCGATCATGGCTAGAGTCCACGCTATGAGTACATCGTCAAGTGGATGGAGATGGTGTTAAGGTTGGCGCATCCGCGTGTGGAGTGGACCGGCGGTGGTTGCTTCCAGGCAGTGGACGCCATGCGAGTAGTGGGGCATGGCGGAGGCGGATTACACGCAGTCCAGTTCCCTTGAGGGATGTGGTAGCGGTTTGTCCAAATCGAGTGGATCCAGTCGGTGAGGCAGCTTGCGGCGACAGAGTGAGGGAGGCGGAGGACGCGGTGAGGGGCGACGGGGGCTCCTGCTCCCTCGGCGGCGCGGCGCGCGGCACGGCAGGATGCCGAGGTCACGGCGGCTCCTGCTCCCTCGTCACGCGGCGGCGCGGCATGCTGCGGGCAGCACGAGGCCGGGGTGCGGCGGCTCCTGCACCCTGGGTGGCATGGCGGCGACAGGGGGGACCGTGGGGATGAGTAATTTTCTTTTTGAATTTTATCTAAGGGTTCGTGGTTATAGGAGATGGTTGCGTGATTATGTGAGGGCTAGTGATTTCGTTTTTCGTGCCTCGCGTAATTATGGGGATGCCTGTGCAGAAGCGGGACGTGAACGGTGGTGGAGTACGGTCAGCCATCGAAAATTGCTAAGTGCACACTGTAGTGGTATTAGATTAATTATGACGGTTAGATTAAAAATTATGGGCCTAATTGTGTGGTGCTGATTGGTTTTACGGTGTTGTGGGACTAATTATGGGATGCATTTAAGAAAATTCTTGTTTGATTATTTAATACTCCCTCCGTTCCCAAATATAAGTCTTTTTAGAGATTCCAACAAGTGACTGCATACGGAGCAAAATGACTGAATCTACACTTTAAAATATGTCTACATACATCTATATGTTATGGTCCATTTGAAATGTCTAAAAAGACTTATATTTAGGAACGGAGGGAGTAGTAAGTAGAGATGTGGTTCCTTTAGCTTTTTGGTGTCAAGTCTTTCTGACTATTATAGCTGCACAATTCACAAAAATGGGTAGTTGTGTCCCTATAATTATATTTATTACTTATTTCCTCCGTCCGCGAATAAGTATACTTGTACCATTTGTTCTAAGCCAAAGTTTTATAATTTTGACCAACTTTTTTTAAAAGAGTAGTAGCATATATGACATCAAATTGGTATAGTATGAAAATACATTTCAAAATGAATCTAGTGATACTAATTTACCGCCATAAATGTTGCTACTTTTTTTTATAAAGTTGGTTAAAGTTTTAAAAGTTTAACTTACGACAAAAGCTAGATGTACATTTATTCATGAACGGAGGGAGGGCAAGGCTTTTTGACAGGAGCACCGGAGGCGAGGGACGGCATGGCTGAACTGGAGGTTGTCCCAAGGTGAGGGTAGGACAGGGCAGAGGCATGCAACGGCGAGGGTTGCAACCGTAATCAGTGCTGAGTATCTCAACGTTGAATCAGTTCCTATAGCCTTCCTGATTGGGTCATTGCTAATTCTCATTCAGATGATAATTAGCAAATCCATTCAAATATACTATTTGTGTAAACTCGTATATGACATTTTAGAGATTTGGCACAAGTTTCTAAAACATGTTATATTAGTTTACAGAGGGAGTATAATAGAATACCGGCTAAACATAATACCTGAACTGAACATCACCCCATTGGTCCCTACAATGATAACCCAGTCATCGGTACATGGAGCAAAAGGACATCTCATAGCCCAGGGAGTACTAGGAGCAAGAAAGCACTTGTTGAATTTGCAATGGTCTCTTTTGTGTATACTTGTCATTATAAACTACTTTGAGGACTTAATTATTACATTTTTTGTATTTTATACTGAAATATACATCTACATCTACATCTTAATGTGGCCAGAAGATAAATGTTGGCATGTTGATTCATTTCTTGATGAAGTTGATACCAAACATGCCTATTCTGAATTTTGTCTCCGTGCAGTGGCGAGTCCAGTAGAGAGGCTTCAACAGGCTGTAGCCTACCCTCAAAAATACATTTTTTTATTATAGTACTACACTTCGTCCAACCCAGCAACCCAATCTCTCGATCTGAGGCTTCAGCAAACAACACCAACAGTACACAGGCAAGTAGCGGAAAACACATCGAGTAGGCACACATGAGTGCGAGATGAGGCACACTCACACATCGGGCATCGCTATACCAAATTTTGTCTGTTTAAATGGGCAATACCAATATAAAGTTCAATTTGATTTTCAAAAAATTCAGAACAATTACAGTAAATACTACGTACATGTTTTCAGTAGCAATCTGATTTTTTTAGCTTATTTGAAGAAAAGGTATTCAGAGATAGTGGTTGTATTTTGCTAAACAATTTCAGAATTTGGTTCAAATTTTCATATTAAAAAAACATCCAGCAAATACTACATGTTTCCAATAATAATCTAGGAAAGTCTGAGCTTGTTTGAATAAAGGGGAATGCGAGATAACAACTATTTGGCTAGACAGATTTAAATTTCCATTCGAAATTTGATATTTTCAGAAAATACCTGTAAACAATCCATATTTTTAGTAGTATTCTGGCAAAATATTAGTTTATTCAACAAAGGACTAGGAGATAATGTTTTTTCTCTTCAAAATGACGTTTCGTTTCTCGCCCTTAACTTTGAGCCCACCCTTCATTTTTTTCCTGAATTATCGAAAAAGGGTTTCCCTCGCTTTGTATTCCAAAGCAACTAACACCGAGTACAGATAACGCTGTGGCGAGCAGCACAGCACACCAAGAGAAGAAGAAGAAGAAACAATGCCAACCACGGCAGCTTGGCAAAACGCGGATGACCCGCCACCGCGGCGCCCACCGGAAAGAAAACACCACAGACCGAGGCTTCGATCTGTCGCGTACCAAGCAGGACCTCCAAGAAGGGATGCGACGCCGACGACGCTGCTACCCGGACGAGTCCTCGGGTTTCCCCGGGCATGCGGAGGGAGGTGTGGGGGGGGGTGGATACCACTGACACCCTCCAGGGAGGAATGGTGGCACCCGTAGGTGTCACCGCGTCGGGGCCGAAGCCGGCAGGGATTTCTCCCGCATTCCAACCCCAACCGCCCAACCGAACGGAACCGACCGCCAAACCGTCGCCCAACACCATGCGCCAACGCAGTAGCGCCGCCACCCACGCCGCCTCACTACGAACACCACCACGAGGCCAAGAGGACCGGAGAGAAGCTCACCATGACGGGAGCAGCAACATCGATGCCGAGCAGGAGGGAATCATCTCCACCGCCGTCGTGCGGGAGGCCCGTGCCTCCGGCACTATCGCGGTAGCCGTCCGGACGCGGCAGCGGGGCATGCCGGGCCACCCCTGGCCCAGCCAGGCCCGAAGCAGGCCCGTTAAGCCCCGCCGGCCGCGATGCAGCAGGCCGACGTCGTCGCCGCCGGCACCCAGCCACGCGTCGCATCTCCCCCGCCTCCCAGAAGCCACACCAGAGCCATCCCCACCGCCGGTCCGCCCAGGCCCAGATGGGGCCCGAAGGGCCCAGGTCTGGGCCGAGCGGACGACGCCAGATCCCGCCGCCCCGCCGCCAACGGCGACGCCGCCGCTCAATTGCTCGCCTGCATGCGCCACGGAGCCCCGCCGCCCCGCCAGACCGCCGCCGCCTAGATGCACCCCCCGGAGCCGCTCCGCCCGCGCAGGAGAGCGACTGGGAGGGGAAGGGCCAGGAGGCCGCCGCCAGCGGCGGCGGCAGGGCCAAGCCGGCCGCGGGCGCCGGCGCCGGCGGCGAGAAGGAAGAAGGGAGGGGGGAGCCTGGAGGGAGGAGGCGCGACGCGCGGCCGGTTGCCCGCGGGAGGGCGACGCGGGCACGAGAGAGAAGAAGGAATAATCGACGTGTGACCTTTTTTCCTGGATTCGCCATTGTCTCCGTGTGATGTTCATCTTTGTAGAACAGGGAATGCCAAGGTGTCTCTAGCTGATACGTAAGGTGTTTGACATGGCGCCTGGCGTGGTACAGGTGGTTCGATTAAAGGCAGGACTGGTAGTGCTCCTTTGGGTATTAAGTTCTGTTCTTAAAGTTTTTTTTTCCGCATGCAAACATCTCTGCTACTCCAGTAGTGTTCTTTTTTGCGGGGGGAAATGGTTATATATTACTCCCTCCGTCCTAAAATATAAAAACGTTTTTGACACTAGCTAGTGTAGTGTCAAAAACGTTCTTATATTCTGCGACGGAGGGAGTACTAATTAACCTGGATCTCAGTAATCCAATTCACACAAGTTTACAACCCTCTTAGTGTCCGATTACCTCACATCTATGGATCTACCCATCCGAGTCAAATGGTGGCTAACATGGTACTCTAATGGTGTTTAGGCTCATATTTATAATGAACAGGAAACGGTTTTTGATTTGTCATTCTTTTAGAAAAACTGTGTCTAAAACACTTATTTTATATGCGCTATATTATAGAACGGAGGGAGTACTAGAATGTACTTCTATGTGCACATGTATGGGTAAGGGCATTTCCAACCGACCCCCTATCCGGCGTTAGAGGAGTACAAAGTCGGTTTTACTCCTCTAATTCACACATAACCGATCCCCAATCCGCCGTAAGGGAGAAAAAGTTATACTCCGGCCCCAACCATTTCCCTAAATATATTTCATCAAAACGGTCCGGAGTAAAATTTCTGCTCTCTCTCTCATCTCCCCCTCTGCTCCAAGGACGGCCCCGATGGACACGTCGGGCGAGGAGGAAGGACGACTTTGATGGATGCGTCAGGCGACCTGCAGTGCGTGGGGCGGCTGGAGATCATCGCGCTACCTCCGCGTGGGACACGGCTCCTCTGCCGTGCGCTAGGTGACGTTGGGCCGCTGACATGTGGGCCAGGTTTCCCACAGGCCCACATGTCAGTGGTAGAACGGCAGGCTGCCGAACGGTAGAGGATCCTCATGCCTCCGCGTGGGCTCCTTCTGCACGGGGACGTTGAGGAACTGTGGGTGCCCGGCCACACCACCTGGTGCACACACAGTAACTCTTAGGTCTCTTAGATGGATGAAATTGGCAGGAAGGTTGTTTTTCCAAATTGACTTGTCATGTGCTCGTAGATAAAACTTTTTTTGTTTTGCCATTGCATGTTACCTCGTGTCCATAGCTGAAGCTCAATGATATGAGAATATGGCCTTTTTGTCCCAGTCCATAGTCAGATGAAGGTTTTTATGAAACTAATATTTATGAGGCAGTAAAGCCAAGGAGTGATAAATGGTGCATCAAGTTCTTGTTATCACTAAATCATTTACTCAAATTTCTTCTACATTGTTGTTATTGTTTGACAATTCCGAAGGAGAGATAACTGTGAAATAACTTTTGGAGAAATACAAACATTAGTATCATTAATATTATATGCCCTTGTTCAACGCACATGCAATTAACTAGTTATAATTAAATCAAACATTTGTTCGTATTCATGCCAAAATTCTGGAATAGAAACTGCAGAAACATCATTTCACTAAATCATCAAAACTTACACCAATATCATTTGGTTAAATCATCGCAAGGTATGACCAAGGGCAAAATCCTCTTTTCAACTGCCGCTTGATGGTCTGTACAGCTGTACCTGGTGCATATATGCAGGAGAGGGATTTTGAGTGTCATGTGTGTATACGGCCAATATCTGAAAAAGGCATATATAAAAGTAAGTCCAATTTTAAGCATCCGAAGATACCAGCATCCATAACTCTACTTTGTAGTTGTTTCAGGATAAAAATGTTTAGGCCCTATACAGTGCATCTTCCATAGGTGCTTATGTTATGGAGTTTCCAAGAACTCTTGGCTAGGATCTCGATCAACAAGGAAATAACATGCACTACTGGTCAGTTATCGTAAGTACGTCCAGGTCTGGCTAGAACCATATAGCGTTCATGGACTCCTTGGCATAAAAGGAAAGGTAGTAGCATTGCTCTTGGAATGAGTAGAACGCCTGCTTCCTGCCACCACCGTTGGTCTCGTTATAGTTTGGTAGGAACACCTTGTTACATAAATCTTCTTCGACGGGTGGCACAGCAATTAAAGCATTCTTCCTATCCCAAAACATGGCCGCGCCCTCCAACCCTTCCAACTCTGACCAAACCATCCGAGACCGATCCAGCTTGAACATTTTGATGGACCCATCATCGCCATTATCTCTGACAATGGTGATCAGCTCCTGCTTCCACTCCACCAGATAGCTATAGTCCCATTCCCCAGAATGCACCTCATCGCTTCCATGTATTGGTTGATCCGGCTTTTCCATGAGGTTCCATTCCATTTCGTCCTTGTTCGGGTCCACGACTCCAAGCCTGCCATTGATGTCCAGAAAATAGAAGAGTCCGTCCAGGAAAAAGGGGTTGTGAGATGCCATGAAGAAGGGCACGTCATAATCGCCAATGCATTCTTTCTTCCAATTTTCATCTCCCATTCGCCATGTTCGTATGATGGTAACTTGGCCGCTTGGGTTAGTTCCTGCGGCGAGGACCACGAAGTCCGGAGAACCCGGCACTGAAGAAAACGACAATCCTTTGAGGACAGGGACTTTCAGAGGTGGAATAGCGATCACATGGCCGCCATCAGGATAATTCTTGAATGGATTCACTAGGAAGAGCATGTGGTCGCCGGCTCTCGACACGATGACCCAGCCGTTCTTTGTGAAATGTAGTAACTGTGATCCTTGAGATTCCAGACCTGAAACAGGGATGTTTACCCTGATGCTATACTTCTCGCTCACCGGATCAAAGATCTCGAGAAGATCCTCCTTGTTCCTTCCTGCTGGTCGAGTTGCATGAGCAATGGAGAGACTTTTGCATGCTGGATCGGGATCTTAATGGAGTTCCACTGCTTGCACACAGCTTTCTGGTGTAGGAAATCGATGAATGAAATCTTGTGTGCTAGTAACTGCAACAAGTCGGTATGGAGGTCACACCAATGCCTCTCCTCTGGAGAGGCCGCGGTACTCATCGTCATGTCCTCTGTTTCTTGCTCTCCGCAGCAATGTTCAATTCTTGTATGCATCACCTGCCAAGGTATACATGTTAAACTAGCGTACTCAACCCAGTAAATTTATCAGTAATATAATCATGTACAGACTTATTTCACTGGAGACATTATCAGAAGTGTTGATAATTCGTGCTGCTTCCAGACCAAAGCTGCAAATAACATATACATATATAGAGAGAGAGACAGTAAATCATCGCATTCATCAACAGCACACATACTAGTATTCCTACAGTAATACTTGTTCAAATCGAGCGAGTGGAATTGAACTGACCTAGTGGGAAGAGCCCAGAAAACTTGATCCTCACCGTCATCATTATCATCATCACATCCCTCGACAATGCTAAGACAAATGGTCATATCATCAAGCGAAACGGTATAGATACCAAATACACCGCAAACTTTGCGCAGCACATGGATGCAGTTGGGTTGGGTTCCCGCTTCAGTGGCCGACGGGACCGCAAAAGTAAACCTGCCTACAAAGAACGTTTTGTCCCCAATAGTTTCGACCGTCTCCCACAAATCATCTTCATCGTTCCATCGGAAAACCTTCACATCCACCACCTCTTCCGGGCACCCAAAGAGGCAGCAGCGCACCAAGAATAGCTCGCCATCAGGACACGGCACCGGGTAGCACTTGTACTCAGCGTGCACTGGGCACCGCGGCGGGGGCGTCATGTCCATCCTCTCGACCACCGGCGCCGGGCCGGACACGTCAAGGGCCACGAAGGATAGCATGGACGTCGCGTACACCTTCCCCTGGTGGCCACGGGTTATGGGGCCGTCGAACTGGTCGTTCACCTCAACGAGCTCCACGGGGAGACGGGACCACTCGGGGTCGCCGGGGCGGCAGTGGAGAAGGTACCTCTCCCTGACGAAGTCGAGCACGACCGTACAGTCAGGCGGCGTTTGCGCCGAGAGCGCGCAGCCGAACCATAGGTACAACTCTGGCGCGTCCACGGGGAGCGGCGGGAGAGCGATTACGCCGGGGGCCGACAGCAACGGAGTATCAGCAAAGCTCACGAGGAAGCACTCCTTGCTTTGCTCGTCGACCATGAGCGACCAGTCTCCGTCGAGGCCGAGGCATCGTTTCCCTTGCAGAAACGGCACGTCCGGCGTCTCGTGATCGTCCCAGCGGACGCATCCGTCGAACGGCGCGAAGAGGGCGGGTTTGCTTGTCCCGTTGAATTGTACCACCCACGGCGGCTGCTGCGTCTTGGCCATCGACTAGGGTTTTTTTCGATCTCAATCGATCTGAAATCTTCAGAGGGCTTCCATCTATATATCTCGATCTCAAGCGATATGCAGTCCGTGTCAGACAGACTCTCGCCAAACAGATCGTTGGGCCGGCCCAATGCCTACAGGGCGCAAACATTAGCAGCGTGTAGGGCAAGTAAACTATGCTAGTTTGTAGTACTCCTGTAAACTAATATAAGAGTGTTTAGATAACTAAAATAGTAATCTAAACGCTCTTATATTAGTTTACGGAGAGAGTACCTGTTAGCAGCATCCAAGACAACTAACCGACGTCAGCTTGTAAGACCCACATGCAAGTCAGTACTCAGTCGCTTAGACATCCAAGTAGCAACTTTCCTCCAAGCACCACACGCTGCTGTAGTGGGTGACTTCATGTACCAACCTTGCAATGCTCCTTTTGTACGAACGCCGCTACTTCTTTCACGTCTGCAGTGTTCTTATTTTTCTTGGACGCTGTTGGTAGTTAGTAAAATTAGCGGCAACATCCTGTTTTCTGGGGCTGCTAGTAGTAAAATTTTATATGGGGTTTTTGCACTAGTGTTTCTTTCTTTACTCGCCCCATATAACATACCTTTATTATTTTATAAAATGATACCGTAGAACTATTGTTCTACAGTTTGCGGTTTAAAAAAATATTAATGCTCCCCGGTTGAGCTGAAGCTACGTCTAAGATATTTGTATTGTTATACTCCCTCCATCCCAAAATAAGTGACTCAACTTTATACTAATTTTAGTAAAAAGTTAGTACAATCTTGAGTCATTTATTTTGGGACGGAGAGAGTAAAAAAACTAGCATAATGAGGTCGTACCGAACAGGGAGATTAATATATTAATGATCTAAAGTTTTTAAAATTTTGGACCTCTAAAACTTTGGGGCTATGCCGTCCCACACCACACTCGCAGAGGAGCTCAGCAGAGGTGACTGCCACGGACAGCTGACCAAATGGACCTCCGAAATCAATCTGCGGTGGTGCGGAAGGACCACCCATGCATACAATATATGCTGAACGCAGTTGACATAAATACACCCCACAAAACAAAATTATCAAAAATGATCCGACGAAAGCTTGTTGTGTCGACACGTGTACCTTTCCCCATACAGCGTGACGGAAGCCACTTCCAACAATAAAAGGTGGTTGAAGCACCCTGCTGCGACGGGCATGAGGTCATTTGCGGTGCCACGTACACCAAGATGGTGGAAAGTATACGTGACGTGACGATTTTATTCAGAGAGGTGTATTTTCTGTCAATTTTGTTTGACGAAGGATTAGATAAGTAAAAAAATCTTGCGCATGTACTCTATGCTCTCCGTCCTCTCAGCCAAAACCATTATCCAAATCATACAAAAATTGAAAACCACCATTCACTAGTACGGAAGTGATCATAGAAGACACCCCATCAGAGTAAGATCTCTCAAGGTAGGACTCGCCATGATACAAAATATTGAAGATAAAAGAACATATAAATTTAACAATTAAGGCACCAGTAACCGAACAAAAACATACCACACACGGTGGTCTTTTTTTTATGTAGGAACCAATCCTTGTAAATCCATGTATAAACTAAAAATGACTAAGCAATCATGTGCTCAGATACATTCCAACCAACAAGTTTGTCAACGTTTCAGATGAGCTTCTAAACTAAATGTTTCTAGCCAACTCTTCAAGCCAACACGGCGTGTAGGTAAAAGAATATCCGATGATGGGCGGTTGGTTAGAGAATCCATTGAACTGGGTATAGTTTGTTGGGCATATGTTGCCTATGCCTTCAACCTTGGAGGTACTCAAATGATAGGCCACTTCCTTCTCCCTGGATCCACTAGTCAGGAAGACGATCTCTCTATATGGGTGAAATCCGAGTATTATAATATCAGGATTGTAAACATAAGACACTTCATCTTCCATTTGAAAATCTTCGACAGGGTTAGTATCAATGAGTTTCCATGTATTTTTTCCTTTCTTGTTCTCCGCTAGGTAACACCCTTCAGTCTTTACTTCATCGTCATCGCTATCGGAGTTCCATTCAAAGTTATCTCCAACTGTACCTTTCTTTTTGTATCCTGGAAGATGGGAGCAAAATGAGTTGTAGTTAACATCTTTTAACACCCAAGGTCCATGGAATTGTCCGCGGTGATGTGATACAGCGTGCTCAAGGTCATTGTCATGCTTGAATACCCACTCGATTTGGCCAGATGATTCGCTAAGGACCCAAACCCGAAGACGATACTTATCAACAGCTGCAAAGTACACCCCTTGTTCTGACCTTTCTAGATAACGATTTGGATGTACGCTCAATCCCATGCCCATGGGTGGCTCAATTAGGCAGTACTTGTTGTTGGACAGGGACATTCTGCAAAACCAAAGCATTATTGTTTGAAATATGTGAACATAAAAACTTACCAAAGTAAAGAAATCCTTCCACCAAGGGAAGGCAGATGAAAAAGGATATATACACAACAAACCTTAAAACGAAATTAGCCTGGCGTTGCAGGTAAAGTGCTCCTCGCCAGTAGACCGCGCGTTCTCGCCATTCCACCGGCGAGTATGTTATGTTGGTCCTTGGAGCACCCCCTTCTCGAACAAAGGACCTCTCCTCCCATTGACCTGTCTTTGAAGAGAAGACACAGAAGATCCATGAAGATGACGAACCTGACGTCCACCTAGATTCCTTCACTAAGGGGTCAAAATACTCCATCTCTTTCCCATGACCGACGAAAAACGTACGGGGAATCACGAACACCTCGTAGTGTGGTGACACCATCGGATCAAAGACCAGGTACCTATTGAACGTAATCTGTCTGACGTGGCCAACCATCTGCAAGGGAAGCTTGGGCGCCGGCGGGCACAGGGGCAGATGATGGCAGCGTCGTGTAGCAGGGTTAACCACGTATCTACTACCGAGCAAGAGGAGGCCATTGCAGTGATCCACGATGCCATATCGGCAACCCTTACGGTAGCCGTGCTGGGGAATCTTGATGGACGTGTTGGCGTCCGGAAGGAAGTCGAGCCCGCTGCTGATGGCGAGGCCGCCCGTGGAGGAGGAGGAGGGACGGGCGAATAACTCCGGGAACGTGTGCGCGTCGAAGTGGAGGAAGATGCCATGGAACGAGAGCGGGAGCAGGTCCGCGCGCAGGAGGCGGCGGGCGTCGACGGTGGCGCGCCAGTCCCTGCAGACGCAGCGGGACGCCGCGAGCCAGCGCGGCGCGAGATGGCGCAAGACGTCTGCTAGCATGTCCTCCGGCAGGATGCGCGTCAGATCCTGCTGCGCAGCGGGCTCCTTGCCGTGGTCACCGGAAGCAGTCTCCACATCGGCCTCCTGCTCGGAGGAGCCCGTGGACGGCGCCCACGGTATGGGCTCGAGCAGCTCACCGTCCATGGCCATCACCGTCGAGCTTTTAGCGTTCGATCCCTATTTATCGGGTGCAGGAGCGCCGTACACGTTTTAAGACTGGAGTCTACTAGGTCTGTCCACCCTGTTTCAGGGTTGCAATTCCTCCGGATCCGTTGTAAATACGATTTGTCGTTCCTTTTTCACATGGACTCATATAACTATGTCACATCTAAGTCTACTTCACCACATATTTTTTTTATCTCAGCACTTATTTTCTTTCTTTGTTTTTTTAGGGTTGTACGTCTGGTCGACCGGCAGCCCACGTACGTAGACAAGCAATCTGGAACCGCCACAGAATCTGCGAGCGTGCATGGTCTGCTCGTCCCAGTCGCTAACAAACCTGAAAGAGCTACCCTAAAAAAAAACCCTAAAAGAGCTGCAATTATCACTGATTTAAGTTAGTTTAGTACAGTACCACTGTCGCGTCAGTCGCATGCTTAAGCGGCAGTGTATACTAGCAATATCAGTACACGTACGTGCTTCAAAAATTAATTAAATAGGTAGCATAATGCAGGGATTTGCAGGTAGGTTCACATTCGGCTGGTCAGATTGTAGCTTGCATGTTGACTAACTGACATTTGGTCATGTTTGGCATTCAGAACCAGCTGAACATTTTTGAAATATATATACACTGAACATTCTGTAAAATATGATGAGTATTTTTAGTTACACGGTGAACTTCTTTATATATGGTGAACATTTTTCAAAAATATGGCGAACATTTTTTCTCTAACATGGTGAACAATTTCTCAAACAAGGTGAACAATTTTTAAATGTGGGCTGCAAATATCTTCTAATATACGTTGAACAAAATTTTCAGCATTAATGAAATGCATTTTCTGTTCATTTTGGTAAACAATCACTTAGTCAAAATTTGATAGCAACATTGTATCTTCCTATTTTTTTTGTCAAGCATTTACCTTTTAGAATTCTTCTCAGGTCAACATTTTGTTCTACAAAAATAAACGTCCAAATATTCAACACATTACACATGCCCGCCAGCAACCTCTCCAAAAAAAATATAGGCTAGCCAATTTGAGGCTAATAGGCATCAACAAGGAACTCTCCAAAAAAAATGACACTGCCACATCCGAGCCTTTTTGGGAAAAGTCTGGCAGGATTCCTTTACCTGTGAAGAAAACCTACGAAAAAAGCAAAGAAATGCCCTAGTTGCGAGTCGATGCTGGACTTGCGCAAGTCGATATGGTGGACTTGCAACCAAGACAAAAAAATCAGGCTCAATTGCGAGTCAAGGCCAAGTTGCGAGTCGATGATGAACTTGCAACTAAGGCAAAAAAAAATCAGGCTTAATTGTGAGTCAAGGCCCAGTTGCGAATTGATGGTGTACTTGAAACTGAGGCAAAAAAATCGGTTTCAAATGCCCAGTTGCATGTTAGTAGTGGATTTGCAACTGGGACAAAAAAAGGTTGGCTTAGTTGCAAGTCGATGGTGGATTTGCAATTGGGATTAAAAAGGGTGGAGTTGAGTTGTGAGTCGATGGTGGACTACAATTGGGTTATAAAACATTGGACTCACTTGCGAGTCAGAGGTGTACTTGCAAAATGTGGCAAAAAAAGAACAAGGGCCCAGTTGCATGTCAATGATGGACTTGCAACTGGGACGAAAAAAAGGCCAGGCCCAGTTGCGAGTCGTTGGTTGACTTGCAAGTGTGGCAAAAAAGGATTAAGAACCCGGTTATGAGTTAATGGTTGTATTTCAACTGCGATAAAAAAGTGTGGGCCCAATTTGCGAGTCGATGATTGACAGGCAAATTGGTACAAAAAATATCAACCCCCATTTGCGAGTCGATGGTGGACTTGCAACCGAGGCACAAAAAAAGTTAGACTCGGTTGCAAGTTGGGGGTGAACTTGCAACTAATGCAAAAAAGAGTTGAGACCAGTTGTGATACAAAATAAGCATCGAGCCCAGTTGCGAGTTGAGAGTTGACTTGAAGGTGAGGTAGAAAAAATCTAGACCCGGTTGTAAGTTGAGGGTGGACTTGCAACTATTGCAAACAAAATTAGGCTGAGTTGTGATATAAAATAAACATCAAGCCCAGTTGCGAGTCAATGGTTGACTTGCAATTGGGTCAAAAAAATTCAAACCCAGTTGCAAGTTAAGGATGGACTTGTAACTGGGACAAAAAAGATCAAGGACTTGTAACCGGTGGATCTTTCTAAAAGATCCGCTGCCTCGTAGCCACTGGATTAAACACCCGGGTGGTCGTCTGGTTGACCTGCTTGCTTTGCAACAAGGATGATATTGTACTCAGATGTTTGCAACAGAGTTCATGCTGCAGAACTTCTTCAACAGAGGTATTTGTTGGAATCGAAGCTCCTGCCCTAGCTCTCTCCCTCTCACCCCGTAGCCCTCTCTTCTCTCTCTACTGCGCTCAAACGACACAAGGAAGAAGAGGAAGGGAGAAAGAAGGGAGCACATAGTGGACTCGGTGATTTCTGGCGCTCGAACGCCCAGTCGCACGTACGGCTTTTCTTTCCCCAAGCTCAAACTCCAGCACAGCAGTTACAACGCACACGGGAGACTTTATACCATGTACATGCCGAGGGCACTAACCCACGTCCCCATCTACGCGGAGCACTCGGTCCAGCCCGCTCAGTCAGCGCCCCCAACGCGCACGCACACGTCCCGGTCGCGTAGAGCCCGCCACACACCCACTCACGCACCCCACCCCCACATTCGCCAATAGACTGGGCACACACACACACGTACGCACACACGCTCGACGCGTCTCGCGTGGCTTATGCCCAACACACACACCCTAAGCCACGGCTCAAAGGAGGCCGGCGTCCTTGACGTCGACATCCGCCAGCAGTGTCCGCTCCGTCGCCGGTGCCTTCCTCAGCTTTGGGCATTCACGCTTGAAGTGGCTGCACTCGCCGCAGCTGTAGCAGCGTCCGCGCATCTTGCCTCCGCCGCCCGATGCCATGCTGCCCACACCGTCGTCATCGTAATCGAAGCCGCCTCCGCCCTGGCATCGCTGCCGAGCTGCCCACCGTGCCGCAGTCAGCAACAACTCCTCGCTGTCACGCCTGCCGCCATCCTACCCGCGACGCCTTGTCCGTTCCTCGAACGCCTTGAGCCGCCCCAAAGCCTCCTCGAACGCCATCGTTTCCATGTCGCAGAACTATTCAATTCCGGCGATGGCGGGGTACAAGTGGTCTGGCACCATGTCCAACATCTTCTTCACGAGTGCCGCGTCGTTGAGCACCGCCCCCAGACCTGCATAGCGCGCTGTCATGGCCCCGAGCTTCCCGGCGTAGCTGTCCAGATCATCATCGTCCGCCATCCGCAGCCGCTCGTACTCGCCGTGTAGCGACGCGAGCCGGGCCGTGCCCACCCGATCGGCAACGACGAAGCGCTTCTTGAGGGAGTCCCTGTTGGAAATATGCCCTAGAGGCAATAATAAAAGGATTATTATTATATTTCCTTGTTCATGATAATTGTCTTTTATTCATGCTATAATTGTGTTATCCGGAAATTGTAATACATGTGTGAATACATAGACACCAACATGTCCCTAGTAAGCCTCTAGTTGACTAGCTCGTTGATCAACATATAGTCATGGTTTCCTGACTATGGACATTGGATGTCATTGATAACGAGATCACATCATTAGGAGAATGATGTGATGGACAAGACCCAATCCTAAACATAGCACAAGATCGTATATTTCGTTTGCTAGAGTTTTTCCAATGTCAAGTATCTTTTCCTTGGACCATGAGATCGTGTAACTCCCGGATACCGTAGGAATGCTTTGGGTGTACCAAACGTCACAACGTAACTGGGTGACTATAAAGGTATACTACGGGTATCTCCGAAAGTGTCTGTTGGGTTGACACGGATCAAGACTGGGATTTGTCACTCCGTATGACGGAGAGGTATCTCTGGGCCCACTCGGTAATGCATCATCATAATGAGCTCAAAGTGACCAAGTGTCTGGTCACGGGATCATGCATTACGGTACAAGTAAAGTGACTTGCCGGTAACGAGATTGAACGAGGTATTGGGATACCGACGATCGAATCTCGGGCAAGTAACGTACCGATTGACAAAGGGAATTGTATACGGGGTTGCTTGAATCCTCGACATCGTGGTTCATCCGATGAGATCATCGAGGAGCATGTGGGAGCCAACATGGGTATCCAGATCCCGCTGTTGGTTATTGACCGAAGAGCCGTCTCGGTCATGTCTATATGTCTCCCGAACCCGTAGGGTCTACACACTTAAGGTTCGGTGACGCTAGGGTTGTAGAGATATGAATATGCAGTAAACCGAAAGTTGTTCCGAGTCCCGGATGAGATCCCGGACGTCACGAGGAGTTCCAGAATGGTCCGGAGGTGAAGAATTATATATAGGAAGTGCAGTTTCGGCCATCGGGAGAGTTTCGGGGGTCACCGGTATTGTACCGGGACCACCAGATGGGTCCCGGGGGTCCACTAGGTGGGGCCACCCATCCCGGAGGGCCCCATGGGCTGAAGTGGGGAGGGGAACCAGCCCATAGTGGGCTGGTGCGCCCCCCTTGGCCCACCCCCAGCGCCTAGGGTTGGAAACCCTAGGGTGGGGGGCGCCCCACTTGCCTTGGGGGCCACTCCACCCTTGGCCGCCCCCCCTAGGATATCCCATCTCCTAGGGTCGGCGCCCCCCCCCTTGGGGAGCCTATATAAAGGGGGGAGGGAGGGGCAGCCGCACCCTTGACTCTTGGCGCCTCCCTCTCCCCTGCTACACCTCTCCCTCTTGCAGTAGAATGGCGAAGCCCTGCTGCGGTGACTCCTGCATCCACCACCACGCCGTCGTGCTGCTGGATCTTCATCAACCTCTCCTTCCCCCTTGCTGGATCAAGAAGGAGGAGACGTCACGCTGACCATACGTGTGTTGAACGCGGAGGTGCCGTCCGTTCGGTGCTAGGATCTCCGGTGATTTGGATCACGTCGAGTACGACTCCCTCATCCCCGTTCTCTTGAACGCTTCCGCTCGCGATCTACAAAGGTATGTAGATGCAATCCGATCAATCGTTGCTAGATGAACTCATAGATGGATCTTGGTGAAACCGTAGGAAAATTTTTGTTTTCTGCAACGTTCCCCAACAGTGGCATCATGAGCTAGGTCTATGCGTAGTTCTCTTTGCACGAGTAGAACACAATTTGTTGTGGGCATAGATGTTGTCAACTTTCTTGCCGCTACTAGTCTTATTTTGCTTCAGCGGTATTGTGGGATGAAGCAGCCCGGACCAACCTTACACGTACGCTTACGTGAGACCGGTTCCACCGACTAACATGCACTAGTTGCATAAGGTGGCTGGCGGGTGTCTGTCTCTCCCACTTTAGTTGGAGCGGATTCGACGAAAAGGGTCCTTATGAAGGGTAAGTAGAAGTTGACAAATCACGTTGTGGCTTCAACGTAGGTAAGAAAACGTTCTTGCTAGAACCCTCTTGCAGCCACGTAAAACTTGCAACAACAATTAGAGGACGTCTAACTTGTTTTTGCAGCAAGTGTTTTGTGATGTGATATGGCCAAAGTTGTGATGAATGATGAATGATATATGTGATGTATGAGATCATGTTCTTGTAATAGGAATCACGACTTGCATGTCGATGAGTATGACAACCGGCAGGAGCCATAGGAGTTGTCTTTATTTTTTGTATGACCTGCGTGTCATTGAGAAACGCCATGTAAATTACTTTACTTTATTGCTAAACGTGTTAGCCATAGTAGTAGAAGTAATAGTTGGCGAGCAACTTCATGGAGACACGATGATGAAGATCATGATGATGGAGATCATGGTGTCATGCCGGTGACAAGATGATCATGGAGCCCCAAGATGGAGATCAAAGGAGCTATGTGATATTGGCCATATCATGTCACTATTATTATTTGATTGCATGTGATGTTTATCATGTTTTACATCTTGTTTACTTAGAACGACGGTAGTAAATAAGAAGATCCCTCATAATAATTTCAAGAAAGTGTTCCCCCTAACTGTGCACCATTGCGACAGTTCGTTGTTTCGAAGCACCACGTGATGATCGGGTGTGATAGATTCCAACATTCACATACAACGGGTGTAAGAAAGATTTACACATGCAAACACTTAGGTTGACTTGACGAGCCTAGCATGTACATACATGGCCTCGGAACACAGAAGACCGAAAGGTCGAGCATGAGTCGTATAGAAGATACGATCAACATGAAGATATTCACCGACGTTGACTAGTCCGTCTCACGTGATGATCGGACACGGCCTAGTTAACTCGGATCATGTTATACTTAGATGACTGGAGGGATGTCTATCTGAGTTGGAGTTCATTTAATAATTTGATTAGATGAACTTAATTATCATGAACTTAGTCTAAAACCTTTACAACATGTCTTGTAGATCAAATGGCCAACGTTGTCCTCAACTTCAACGCGTTCCTAGAGAAAACCAAGCTGAAAGACGATGGCAGCAACTATACGGACTGGGTCCGGAACCTGAGGATCATCCTCATAGCTGCCAAGAAAGATTATGTCCTACAAGCACCGCTAGGTGAAGCACCTGCTCTCCCTGCAGAACAAGACGTTATGAACGCTTGGCAGACATGTTCCGATGATTACTCCCTCGTTCAGTGTGGCATGCTTTACAGCTTAGAACCGGGGCTCCAAAAGCATTTTGAGAGACACGGAGCATATGAGATGTTCGAAGAGCTGAAAATGGTTTTTCAAGCTCATGCCCGGGTCGAGAGATATGAAGTCTCCGACAAGTTCTTCAGCTGTAAGATGGAGGAAAACAGTTCTGTCAGTGAGCACATACTCACTATGTCTGGGTTACATAACCGCTTGACTCAGCTGGGAGTTAATCTCCCGGATGACGCGGTCATTGACAGAATCCTTCAGTCGCTTCCACCGAGCTACAAGAGCTTTGTGATGAACTTCAATATGCAGGGGATGGAAAAGACCATTCCTGAAGTATTTGCAATGCTGAAATCAGCAGAGGTAGAAGTCAAAGAAGAACATCAAGTGTTGATGGTGAATAAAACCACTAAGTTCAAGAAAGGCAAGGGTAAGAAGAACTTCAAGAAGGACGGCAAGGGAGTTGCCGCGCCCGGTAAGCAAGCTGTCGGGAAGAAGCCAAAGAATGGACCCAAGCCCGAGACTGAGTGCTTTTATTGTAAGGGAAATGGTCACTGGAAGCGGAACTGCCCCAAATACTTAACGGACAAGAAGGCCGGCATCACGAAAGGTATATGTGATATACATGTAATTGATGTGTACCTTACCAGTACTCGTAGTAGCTCCTGGGTATTTGATACCGGTGCAGTTGCTCACATTTGTAACTCAAAGCAGGAGCTGCAGAATAAGCAGAGACTGGCGAAGGACGAGGTGACGATGCGCGTCGGGAATGGTTCCAAGGTCGATGTGATCGCCATCGGCACGCTACCTCTACATTTACCTATAGGATTAGTTTTAAACCTCAATAATTGTTATTTAGTGCCAGCTTTGAGCATGAACATTGTATCAGGATCTCGTTTAATTCGAGATGGCTACTCATTTAAATCCGAGAATAATGGTTGTTCTATTTATATGAGAGATATGTTTCATGGTCATGCTCCAATGGTGAATGGTTTATTCTTAATGAATCTCGAGCGTAATGTTACACATATTCATAGTGTGAATACCAAAAGATGTAAAGTTGATAATGATAGTCCCACATACTTGTGGCACTGCCGCCTTGGTCACATAGGTGTCAAACGCATGAAGAAGCTCCATGCAGATGGACTTTTAGAGTCTCTTGATTACGAATCATTTGACACATGCGAGCCATGCCTCATGGGTAAAATGACCAAGACTCCGTTCTCAGGAACAATGGAGCGAGCAACAAACTTATTTGAAATCATACATACTGATGTGTGCGGTCCAATGAGTGTTGAGGCTCGCGGTGGCTATCGTTATGTTCTCACCCTCACTGATGACTTGAGTAGATATGGTTATATCTATTTAATGAAACACAAGTCTAAGACCTTTGAAAAGTTCAAGGAATTTTAGAGTGAGGTCGAGAATCAACGTGACAGGAAAATCAAGTTCTTGCAATCAGATCGTGGGGGAGAATACTTGAGTCACGAATTTGGCACACACTTAAGAAAATATGGAATAGTTTCACAACTCACGCCGCCTGGAACACCTCAGCGTAATGGTGTGTCCGAACATCGTAATCGCACTCTATTAGATATGGTGCGATCTATGATGTCTCTTACCGATTTACCGCTATCATTTTGGGGCTATGCTTTAGAGACTGCCGCATTCACTTTAAATAGGGCTCCGTCGAAATCCGTTGAGACGACACCGTATGAATTACGGTTTGGGAAGAAACATAAGCTGTCGTTTCTAAAAGTTTGGGGATGCGATGCTTATGTCAAGAAACTTCAACCTGAAAAGCTCGAACCCAAGTCGGAAAAATGCGTCTTCATAGGATACCCTAAAGAAACTATTGGGTATACCTTCTAAC
The DNA here is from genome assembly GCF_002162155.2 of Triticum dicoccoides. Lineage (NCBI taxonomy): Eukaryota > Viridiplantae > Streptophyta > Magnoliopsida > Poales > Poaceae > Triticum > Triticum dicoccoides. The sequence goes on from NC_041382.1 coordinate 56,500,414, forward strand.
TCAGATCCGAAGGCAAGATCTTTGTTGCCAAGAATGGATCCTTTCTAGAGAAAGAGTGTCTCTCGAAAGAAGTAAGTGGGAGGAAAGTAGAACTTGATGAAGTATTACCTCTTGAACCGGAAAATGGCGCAACTCAAGAAAATGTTCCTGAGGTGCCTGCACCGACTAGAGAGGAACTTAATGATGATGATCATGAAACTTCAGATCAAGTTGCTACTGAACTTCGTAGGTCCACAAGGACACGTTCCGCACCAGAGTGGTACGGCAACCCTGTCTTGGAAATCATGTTGTTAGACAACGGTGAACCTTCGAACTATGAAGAAGCGATGGCGGGCCTGGATTTCGACAAATGGCTGGAAGCCATGAAATCCGAGATAGGATCCATGTATGAAAACGAAGTATGGACTTTGACTGACTTGCCCGATGATCGGCGAGCCATAGAAAATAAATGGATCTTTAAGAAGAAGACAGACGCGGATGGTAATGTGACCATCTATAAAGCTAGGCTTGTCGCTAAGGGTTATCGACAAGTTCAAGGGGTTGACTACGATGAGACTTTCTCACCCGTAGCGAAGCTGAAGTCCGTCCGAATCATGTTAGCAATTGCCGCATTCTATGATTTTGAGATATGGCAAATGGACGTCAAAACGGCATTCCTTAATGGTTTCCTTAAGGAAGAATTGTATATGATGCAGCCGGAAGGTTTTGTCGATCCTAAGAATGCTGACAAGGTGTGCAAGCTCCAACGCTCGATTTATGGGCTGGTGCAAGCATCTCGGAGTTGGAACATTCTCTTTGATGAGATGATCAAAGCGTTTGGGTTTATGCAGACTTATGGAGAAGCCTGCGTTTACAAGAAAGTGAGTGGGAGCTCTGTAGCATTTCTCATATTATATGTAGATGACATACTTTTGATGGGAAATGATATAGAACTTTTGGACAGCATTAAGGCCTACTTGAATAAGAGTTTTTCAATGAAGGACCTTGGAGAAGCTGCTTATATATTAGGCATCAAGATCAATAGAGATAGATCAAGACGCCTCATAGGTCTTTCACAAAGCACATACCTTGATAAGATATTGAAAAGGTTCAATGTGGATCAGTCTAAGAAGGGGTTCTTGCCTGTGTTGCAAGGTGTGAAATTGAGCTCAGCTCAATGTCCGACCACGGCAGAAGATATAGAAGAGATGAGTGTCATCCCCTATGCCTCTGCCATAGGGTCTATTATGTATGCCATGCTGTGTACCAGACCTGATGTAAACCTTGCCGTAAGTTTGGTAGGAAGGTACCAAAGTAATCCCGGCAAGGAACACTAGACAGCGGTCAAGAATATCCTGAAGTACCTGAAAAGGACTAAGGAAATGTTTTTCGTTTATGGAGGTGACGAAGAGCTCGTCGTAAAGGGTTACGTCGATGCTAGCTTCGACACAGATCTGGATGACTCTAAGTCACAAACCGGATACGTGTATATTTTGAATGGTGGGGCAGTAAGCTGGTGCAGTTGCAAGCAGAGCGTCGTGGCGGGATCTGTTGGGGAACGTAGTAATTTCAAAAAAAAATCCTACGCACACGCAAGATCATGGTGATGCATAGCAACAAGAGGGGAGAGTGTGATCTACATAGCCTCGTAGATCGACAATGGAAGCGTTTGGTTGATGTAGTCGTACGTCTCCATGGCCCGACCGATCAAGCACCGAAACTACGGCACCTCCGAGTTCTAGCACACGTTCAGCTCGATGATGATCCCCGGACTCCGATCCAGCAAAGTGTCGGGGAAGAGTTCCGTCAGCACGACGGCGTGGTGACGATCTTGATGTACTACCGTCGCAGGGCTTCGCCTAAGCACCGCTACAATATTATCAAGGACTATGGTGGAAGGGGCCGCCGCACACGGCTAAGAATATGATCACGTGGATCAACTTGTATCTCTAGGGGGTGCCCCTGCCTCCGTATATAAAGGCTCAAAGGGGGAGCCGGCCGGCCAAGAGGAGGCGCGCCAGGAGGAGTCCTACTCCCTCCGGGAGTAGGACTCCCCCCTTTCCTAGTTGGAATAGGATTCGTGGAGGGGGAAAGAGGAGAGAGAGAGGAGGAAGGGGGCCCGGCCCCCTCTGCTTGTCCTATTCGGACCAAGGGGCTCTTCCACTAAGGCCCACTAAGGCCCATATACCTCCCGGGGGGTTCCGGTAACCTCCCCGTACTCCGGTAAAATCCCGATTTCACCCGGAACACTTCCGATATCCAAACATAGGCTTCCAATATATCAATCTTTATGTCTCGACCATTTCGAGACTCCTCGTCATGTCCGTGATCTCATCCGGGACTCCGAACACCCTTCGTTACATCAAAACGTATAAACTCATAATATAACTGTCATTGAAACCTTAAGCGTGCAGACCCTACAGGTTCGAGAACAATGTAGACATGACCGAGACACGTCTCCGGTCAATAACCAATAGCGGGACCTGGATGCCCATATTGGCTCCTACATATTCTACGAAGATCTTTATCGGTCAGACCGCATAACAACATACGTTGTTCCCTTTGTCATCGGTATGTTACTTGCCCGAGATTCAATCGTCGGTATCCAATACCTAGTTCAATCTCGTTATCGGCAAGTCTCTTTACTCGTTCTGTAATACATCATCCCGCAACTAACTCATTAGTTGCAATGCTTGCAAGGCTTAAGTGATGTGCATTACCGAGAGGGCCCTAAGATACCTCTCCGACGATCGGAGTGACAAATCCTAATCTCGAAATACGTCAACCCAACATGTACCTTTGGAGACACCTGTAGAGCACCTTTATAATCACCCAGTTACGTTGTGACGTTTGGTTGCACACAAAGTGTTCCTCCGGCACACGGGAGTTACATAATCTCATAGTCATGGGAACATGTATAAGTCATGAAGAAAGCAATAGCAACATACTAAACGATCGGTGCTAAGCTAATGGAATGGGTCATGTCAATCAGATCATTCACCTAATGATGTGATCCCGTTAATCAAATAACAACTATTTGTCCATGGTTAGGAAACATAACCATCTTTGATTAACGAGCTAGTCAAGTAGAGGCATACTAGTGACACTTTGTTTGTCTATGTATTCACACATGTATTATGTTTCCGGTTAATACAATTCTAGCATGAATAATAAATTTTTATCATGATATAAGGAAATAAATAATAACTTTATTATTGCCTTTAGGGCATATTTCCTTCAGTCTCCCACTTGCACTAGAGTCAATAATCTAGATCACATCGCCATGTGATTTAACATCAATAGTTCACATCTTTATGTGACTGGTTCACATCTCCATGTGACTAACACCCAAAGGGTTTACTAGATTCAATAATCTAGTTCACATCGCTATGTGATTAAGACCCAAAAAGTGATCATGTTTTGTTTGTGAGAGAAATTTAGCCAACGGGTCTGCCACATTCAGATCCGCATATATTTTGCAAATTTCTATGTCAACAATGCTCTGCATGGAGCTACTCTAGCTAATTGCTCCCACTTCCAATATGTATCCAGATTGAGACTTATAGTCATCTGGATCAGTGTCAAAACTTGCATCGACATAACCCTTTACGACGAACCTTTTGTCACCTCCGTAATCGAGAAACATATCCTTATTCCAGTAAGGATAATTTTGACTGCTGTCCATTGATCTACTCCTAGATCACTATTGTACTCCCTCTCTTAACACAGTGTATGGTATACAATAGATCTGGTACACAGCATGGCATACTTTATAGAACCTATGACTGAGGCATAGGGAATGACTTTCATTCTCTTTCTATCTTCTGCCGTGGTCAGGTTTTGAGTCTTACTCAACTTCACACATTGCAATACAGGCAAGAACTCCTTCTTTGACTGTTCCATTTTGAACTACTTCAAAATCTTGTCAAGGTATGTACTCATTGAAAAAACTTATCAAGCGTCTTGATCTATCTCTATAGATCTTGATGCTTAATATGTAAGCAGCTTCGCCAAGGTCTTTCTTTGAAAAACTTCTTTCAAACACTCCTTTATGCTTTGCAGAATAATTCTACATTATTTCTGATCAATAATATGTCATTCACATATACTTGTCAGAAATGCTGTAGTGCTCCCACTCACTTTCTTGTAAATACAGGCTTCACCACAAATCTGTATAAAACTATATACTTTGATCATCTCATCAAAGCGTATATTCCAACTCCGAGATGCTTGCACCAGTCCATAGATGGATCTCTGGAGCTTGCATATTTTGTTAGTACCTTTAGGATTGACAAAACCTTCTGGTTGCATCATATACAATAAATCCATTAAGGAATGTAGTTTTGTTTATCCATTTGCCAAATTTCATAAAATGCGGCAATTGCTAACATGATCCGGACAGACTTAAGCATAGATACAAGTGAGAAACTCTCATCGTAGTCAACACCTTGAACTTGTCGAAAACCTTTTGCGACAATTCTAGATTTGTAGATAGTAACACTACCATCAGCGTCCGTCTTCCTCTTGAAGATCCATTTAATATCAATGGCTTGCCGAACAACGGGCAAGTCAACCAAAGTCCATACTTTGTTCTCATACATGGATCCTATCTCAGATTTCATGGCCTCAAGCCATTTTGCGGAATTTGGGCTCATCATCGCTTCTTCATAGTTCGTAGGTTCATCATGATCTAGCAGCATGACTTCCAGAACAGGATTACCGTACCACTCTGGCGCGGATCTCAATCTGGTTGATCTACGAGGTTCAGTAGTATCTTGTCCTGAAGTTTCATGATCATTATCATTAGCTTCCTCAGTAATTGGTGTAGGTGTCGCAGAAACAGGTTTCTGTGATGTACTACTTTCCAATAAGGGAGATGGTACAATTACCTTATCAAGTTTTCTACTTTCCTCCCACTCACTTCTTTCGAGAGAAACTCCTTCTCCAGAAAGTTTCCGAACTTAGCAACAAAAGTCTTGCCTTCGGATCTGTGATAGAAGGTGTATCCAATAGTCTCCTTTGGATATCCTGTGAAGACACATTTCTCCAATTTGGGTTCGAGCTTATCAGGTTGAAGCTTTTTCAGATAAGCATCGCAGCCCCAAACTTTCAGAAACGACAACTTTGGTTTCTTGCCAAACCATAGTTCATAAGGCGTCGTCTCAACGGATTTTGATGGTGCCCTATTTAACGTGAATGCGGACGTCTCTAAAGCATAACCCCAAAACAATAGAGGTAAATCAGTAAGAGACATCATAGATCACACCATATCTAGTAAAGTACGATTACGACGTTCGGACACATCATTACGCTGTGGTGTTCCGGGTGGCGTGAGTTGCGAAACTATTCCGCATTGTTTCAAATGTACACCAAACTCGTAACTCAAATATTCTCCTCCACGATCAGATCGTAGAAACTTTATTTTCTTGTTACGATGATTTTCAACTTCACTCTAAAATTCTTTGAACTTTTCAAATGTTTCAGACTTATGTTTCATTAAGTAGATATACCCATATCTGCTTAAGTCATCTGTGAAGGTGAGAAAATAACAATATCCGCTGCAAGCCTTAATATTCATCGGACCACATACATCAGTATGTATGATTTCCAACAAATCTGTTGCTTGCTTCATTGTTCCGGAGAACGGCGTTTTAGTCATCCTGCCCATAAGGCATGGTTCGCAAGCATCAAGTGATTCATAATCAAGTGATTCCAAAAGCCCATCAGCATGGAGTTTCTTCATGCGCTTTACACCAATATGACTTAAACGGCAATGCCACAAATAACTTGCACTATCATTATTAACTTTGCATCTTTTGGTTTCAACATTATGAATATGTGTATCACTACGATCGAGATCCAACAAACTTGTTTCATTGGGTGTATGACCATCGAAGGTTTTATTCATGTAAACAGAACAACAATTATTCTCTGACTTTAATGAATAACCGTATTGCAATAAACATGATCAAATCATATTCATGCTCAACGCAAAAACCAAATAACACTTATTTAGGTTCAACACTAATCCCGAAAGTATAGGGGAGTGTGCGATCATGATCATATCAATCTTGGAACTACTTCCAACACACATCATCACTTCACCCTTAACTAGTCTCTGTTTATTCTGCAACTCTTGTTTCGAGTTACTACTCTTAGCTACTGATCCAATATCAAATACTGAGGGGTTGCTATAAACACTAGTAAAGTACACATCAATAACATGTATATCAAATATACTTTTGTTCACTTTGCCATCCTTCTTATCCGCCAAATACTTGGGGCAGTTCTGCTTCCAGTGACCAGTCCCTTTGCAGTAGAAGCACTTAGTCTCAGGCTTAGGACCAGACTTGGGCTTCTTCACTTGAGCAGCAACTTGCTTGCTGTTCTTCTTGAAGTTCCCCTTCTTCCCTTTGCCGTTTTCTTGAAACTAGTGGTCTGTTAACCATCAACACTTGATGTTTTTCTTGATTTCTACCTTCGTCGATTTCAGCATCATGAAGAGCTTGGGAATTGTTTCTGTTATCCCTTGTATATTATAGTTCATCACGAAGTTCTACTAACTTGGTGATGGTGACTAGAGAATTCTGTCAATCACTATTTTATCTAGAAGATTAACTCCCACTTGATTCAAGTGATTGTAGTACCCAGACAATCTGAGCACATGCTCACTAGTTGAGCGATTCTCCTCCATCTTTTAGCTATAGAACTTGTTGGAGACTTCATATCTCTCAACTCGGGTATTTGCTTGAAATATTAACTTCAACTCCTGGAACATCTCATATGGTCCATGACGTTCAAAACATCTTTGAAGTCCCGATTCTAAGCCATTAAGCATGGTGCACTAAACTATCAAGTAGTCATCATATTGAGCTAGCCAAACGTTCATAACGTCTGCATCTCCTCCTGCAATATGTCTGTCACCTAGCGGTGCATCAAGGACATAATTCTTCTGTGCAGCAATGAGGTTAAACCTCAGATCACGGATCCAATCCGCATCATTGCTACTAACATCTTTCAACACAATTTTCTCTAGGAACATATCAAAATAAATACAGGGAAGCAACAACGCGAGCTATTGATCTACAACATAATTTGCAAAATACTACCAGGACTAAGTTCATGATAAATTTAAGTTCAATTAATCATATTACTTAAGAACTCCCACTTAGATAGACATCCCTCTAATCCTCTAAATAATCACGTGATCCAAATCAACTAAACCATGTCCAATCATCACGTGAGATGGAGCAGTTTCATTGGTGAACATCACTATGTTGATCATATCTACTATATGATTCACGCTCGACCTTTCGGTATCCGTGTTCCGAGGCCATATCTGCATATGCTTGGCTCGTCAAGTATAACCTGAGTATTCCACGTGTGCAACTGTTTTGCACCCGTTGTATTTGAACGTAGAGCCTATCACACCCGATCATCACGTGGTGTCTCAGCACGAAGAACTTTCGCAACGGTGCATACTCAGGGAGAATACTTCTTGATAATTTTAGTGAGAGATCATCTTATAATGCTATCGTCAATCAAAGGAAGATAAGATGCATAAAAGATAAACATCACATGCAATCAATATAAGTGATATGATATGGCCATCATCATCTTGTGCTTGTGATCTCCATCTCTGAAGCACCGTCATGATCACCATCGTCACCGGCGCGACACCTTGATATCCATCGTAGTATCGTTGTCATCTCGCCAATCTTATGCTTCCACGACTATCGCTACCGCTTAGTGATAAAGTAAAGCATTACAGCGCGATTGCATTGCATACAATAAAGCGACAACCATATGGCTCCTGCCAGTTGCCGATAACTCTGTTACAAAACATGATCATCTCATACAATAAAATTTAGCATCATGTCTTGACCATATCACATCACAACATGCCCTGCAAAAACAAGTTAGACGTCCTCTACTTTGTTGTTGCAAGTTTTACGTAGCTGCTACGGGCTTAAGCAAGAAACAATCTTACCTACGCATCAAAACCACAACGATAGTTTGTCAAGTTGGTGTTGTTTTAACCTTTGCAAGGACCGGGCATAGCCACACTTGGTTCAACTAAAGTTGAAGAAACTGTCATCCGCAAGCCACCTATGTGCAAAGCACGTCGGGAGAACCGGTCTCGCGTAAGCGTACGCGTAATGTCGGTCTGGGCCGCTTCATCCAACAATACCGCCAAACCAAAGTATGACATGCTGGTAAGCAGCATGACTTATATCGCCCACAACTCACTTGTGTTCTACTCGTGCATATAACATCAAACCATAAAAACCTAGGCTCGGATGCCACTGTTGGGGAACATAGTTATTTCAAAAAACTTCCTATGCACACGCAAGATCATGGTGATGCATAACAACGAGAGGGGAGAGTGTGATCTACGTACCCTTGTAGATCGACAAAGGAAGCGTTTGGTTGATGTAGTCGTACGTCTCCACGGCCCGACCGATCAAGCACCGAAACTACGGCACCTCCGAGTTCTAGCACACGTTCAGCTCCATGACGATCCCCGGACTCTGATCCAGCAAAGTGTCGGGGAAGAGTTCCGTCAGCACGACGGCGTGGTGACGATCTTGATGTACTACCATCGCAGGGCTTCGCCTAAGCACCGCTACAATATTATCGAGGACTATGGTGGAAGGGGCCGCCGCACACGGCTAAGAATATGATCACGTGGATCAACTTGTGTCTCTAGGGGGTGCCCCTGCCTCCGTATATAAATGCTCAAAGGGGGGAGCCAGCCGGCCAAGAGGAGGCGCGCCAGGAGGAGTCCTACTCCCTCCGGGAGTAGGACTCCCCCTCCCCTTTCCTAGTTGGAATAGGATTCGTGGAGGGGGGAAAGAGGAGAGAGAGGAGGAAGGGGGGCCGGCCCCCTCTCCTTGTCCTATTCGGACCAAGGGGGGAGAGGCGCGTGGCCCATCTCTGGCCACCTCTCCTCTCTTCCACTAAGGCCCATATACCTCCCGGGGGGTTCCAGTAACCTCCCGGTACTCCGGTAAAATCCCGATTTCACCCGGAACACTTCCGATATCCAAACATAGGCTTCCAATATATCAATCTTTATGTCTCGACCATTTCGAGACTCCTCGTCATGTCCGTGATCTCATCCGGGACTCCGAACAACCTTCGTTACATCAAAACATATAAACTCATAATATAACTGTCATCGAAACCTTAAGCGTGCGGACCCTACGGGTTCGAGAACAATGTAGACATGACCGAGACACATCTCCGGTCAATAACCAATAGCGGGACCTGGATGCCCATATTGGCTCCTACATATTCTACGAAGATCTTTATCGGTCAGACCGCATAACAACATACGTTGTTCCCTTTGTCATCGGTATGTTACTTGCCCGAGATTCGATTGTCGGTATCCAGTACCTAGTTCAATCTCATTACCGGCAAGTCTCTTTACTCGTTCCGTAATACATCATCCCACAACTAACTCATTAGTTGCAATGCTTGCAAGGCTTAAGTGATGTGCATTACCGAGAGGGCCCTGAGATACCTCTCCGACGATCGGAGTGACAAATCCTAATATCGAAATACGTCAACCCAACATGTACCTTTGGAGACACCTGTAGAGCACCTTTATAATCACCCAGTTACGTTGTGACGTTTGGTTGCACACAAAGTGTTCCTACAACACATGGGAGTTACATAATCTCATAGTCATAGGAACATGTATAAGTCATGAAGAAAGCAATAGTAACATACTAAACGATCGGGTGCTAAGCTAATGGAATGGGTCATGTCAATCAGATCATTCACCTAATGATGTGATCCCGTTAATCAAATAACAACTCTTTGTCCATGGTTAGGAAACATAACCATCTTTGATTAACGAGCTAGTCAAGTAGAGGCATACTAGTGACACTCTGTTTGTCTATGTATTCACACATGTATTATGTTTCCGGTTAATACAATTCTAGCATGAATAATAAATTTTTATCATGATATAAGGAAATAAAAAATAACTTTATTATTGCATCTAGGGCATATTTCCTTTAGGATCTACATGTGAAGCGGATTACATGGCAGCCTCGGAGGCAGCGCATGAAGCAATTTGGGTGAAGGAGTTCGTCACCGACCTAGGAGTCATACCCAATGCGTCGGGGCCGATCAAACTCTTCTGTGACAACACTGGAGCTATTGCACTTCCCAAGGTGCCCAGGTTTCACAAGAAGACCAGGCACATCAAGCGTCGCTTCAACTCCATTCGTGAAAATGTTCAAGATGGAGACATAGATATTTGTAAAGTACATACGGATCTGAATGTAGCAGATCCATTGAGTAAACCTCTCCCTAGAGCAAAACATGATCAAACACCAGAATTCCATGGGTGTTCGATTCATCACAATGTAACTAGATTATTGACTCTAGTGCAAGTGGGAGACTGTTGGAAATATGACCTAGAGGCAATAATAAAAGGATTATTATTATATTTCCTTGTTCATGATAATTGTCTTTTATTCATGATATAATTGTGTTATCCGGAAATCGTAATACATGTGTGAATACATAGAAACCAACATGTCCCTAGTAAGCCTCTAGTTGGCTAGCTCGTTGATCAACAGATAGTCATGGTTTCCTGACTATGGACATTGGATGTCATTGATAACGAGATCACATCATTAGGAGAATGATGTGATGGACAAGACCCAATCCTAAACATAGCACAAGATCGTATATTTCGTTTGCTAGAGTTTTTCCAATGTCAAGTATCTTTTCCTTGGACCATGAGATCGTGTAACTCCCGGATACCGTAGGAATGCTTTGGGTGTACCAAACATCACAACGTAACTGGGTGAATATAAAGGTATACTACGGGTATCTCCGAAAGTGTCTGTTGGGTTGACACGGATCAAGACTGGGATTTGTCACTCCGTATGACGGAGAGGTATCTCTGGGCCCACTCGGTAATGCATCATCATAATGAGCTCAAAGTGACCAAGTGTCTGGTCACGGGATCATGCATTATGGTACGAGTAAAGTGACTTGCCGGTAACGAGATTGAACGAGGTATTGGGATACCGACGATCGAATCTCGGGCAAGTAACGTACCGATTGAGAAAGGGAATTGTATACGGGGTTGCTTGAATCCTCGACATCGTGGTTCATCCGATGAGATCATCGAGGAGCATGTGGGAGCCAACATGGGTATCCAGATCCCGCTATTGGTTATTGACCAGAGAGCCGTCTCGGTCATGTCTACATGTCTCCCGAACCCATAGGGTCTACACACTTAAGGTTCGGTGACGCTAGGGTTGTAGAGATATGAATATGCAGTAAACCGAAAGTTGTTCCGAGTCCCGGATGAGATCCCGGACGTCACGAGGAGTTCCGGAATGGTCCGGAGGTGAAGAATTATATATAGGAAGTGCAGTTTCGGCCATCGGGAGAGTTTTGGGGGTCAGGATATTGTACCGGGACCACCAGATGGGTCCCGAGGGTCCACCGGGTGGGGCCACCCATCCCGGAGGGCCCCATGGGCTGAAGTGGGGAGGGGAACCAGCCCATAGTGGGCTGGTGCACCCCCCTTGGCCCACCCTCTGCGCCTAGGGTTGGAAACCCTAGGGTAGGGGGGCGCGCCCCACTTGCCTTGGGGGCCACTCCACCCTTGGCCACCGCCCCCCCAGGAGATCCCATCTCCTAGGGCCGGCGCCCCCCCTTGGGGAGCCTATATAAAGGGGGGGAGGGGGGGCAGCCGCACCCTTGACTCTTGGCGCCTCCCTCTCCCCTGCTACACCTCTCTCTCTTGCAGTAGAACGGCGAAGCCCTGCTGCGGTGACTCCTGCATCCACCACCATGCCGTCGTGCTGCTGGATCTTCATCAACCTCTCCTTCCCCCTTGCTGGATCGAGAAGGAGGAGACGTCACGCTGACCGTACGTGTGTTGAACGCGGAAGTGCCATCCGTTCGGTGCTAGGATCTCCGGTGATTTGGATCATGTCGAGTACGACTCCCTCATCCCCGTTCTCTTGAACGCTTCCGCTCGCGATCTACAAAGGTATGTAGATGCAATCCGATCACTCGTTGCTAGATGAACTCATAGATGGATCTTGGTGAAACCGTAGGAAAATTTTTGTTTTCTGCAACGTTCCCCTACAGTCCCATACCTCCTTCATGGTGGGCTTCGTCAACACCGGCAGCAGCACCTCCTCCGACAGCGCCACGAGGAGCATCTCCCGCGCCTTCTTGCACTTGCCAGCATCGATCGCCGCACCCTCCACCGGAGCAACCACCCCCCATAGCCCTGGGCATCAAGGAGAGACTCCACCTTGATTGCCCATGAGATGTAGTTCGTCGTGGTCAGCGGCGGGACCAGCAGCGAGTACGAGCCGCCGCCGCCATCTGCGGTACGAGCGCCATGGCCATCGGCGTCCACCTCCAAAACCGAGCTCTGATACCAATTGTTGGAACCGAAGCTCCTGCCCTAGCTCTCTCTCACTGTTGGGTAACGCAGTAATTTCAAAAAAAATTCCTACGCACACACAAGATCTATCATGGTGATGCATAGCAACGAGAGGGGAAGAGTGTTGTCCACATACCCTCGTAGACCGTAAGTGGAAGCACTATGACAACGCGGTTGATGTAGTCATACATCTTCATGATCCGACCGATCCTAGTACCGAACGTACGACATCTCCGCGATCTGCACACGTTCGGCTCAGTGACATCCCACGAACTCTCGATCGAGCCGAGTGTCGAGGGAGAGCTTCGTCAGCTCGATGGCATGATGACGGTGACGATGAAGCTACCGACGCAGGGCTTCGCCTAAGCACTACGACACCGAGGGAAGGAAGGGGGAGAAGGAGAGAAGGAAAAGGGGGCCGGCCCCCTCCCAATTCGGATTGGGCTTGGGGGTGCCCCCACCTTGGCCTCCTCCTCCTCCTTTCCACTATGGCCCATTAAGGCCCATTGACTCCCCCGGGGGTTCCGGTAACCCCCGGGTACTCCGGTATATGCCCGAACTCTCTCGAAACCTTTCTGATGTCCAAACATAGTCATCCAATATATCGATCTTTATGTCTCAACCATTTCGAGACTCCTCATCATGTCCGTGGTCACATCCGGGACTCCGAACTACATTCTGTACATCAAAACACATAAACTCATAATACCGATCGTCACCGAGCGTTACGCGTGCGGACCCTACGGGTTCAAGAACTATGTAGACATGTGATACGTCAATTTTGCATCATGCTTTTATATCGATATTTATTGCATTATGGGTTGTTATTACACATTATGTCACAATACTTATGCCTATTCTCTCTTATTTTACAAGGTTTACATGAAGAGGGAGAATGCCGGTAGCTGGAATTCTGGGCTGGAAAAGGAACAAATATTAGAGACCTATTCTGCACAACTCCAAAAGTCCTGAAACTTCACGGGAGCAAGTTTCAGAATATATAAAAAATATTGGGCGAAAGAAGTACCAGAGGGGGGCCACCCACCATCCACGAGGGTGGGGGGCGCGCCCCTTGCCTCGTGGGCCCCCTAGCAGCCCTCTGATGCCCATCTTCTGCTATATGAGGTCTTTCATCGAGGAAAAAAATCATAAGCAAGCTTACGGGACAAAACTCCGCCGCCACGAGGCGGAACCTTGGCGGAACCAATCTAGGGCTCCGGCGAAGCTATTCTGCCGGGAAACTTCCCTCTGGGAGGGGGAAATCATCACCATCGATCCTCCCATCGGGAGGGGGTCAATCTCCATCAACATCTTCACCAGCACCATCTCATCTCAAACCCTAGTTCATCTCTTGTATACAATCTTTGTCTCAAAACCTCAGATTCGTACTTGTGGGTTGCTAGTAGTGTTGATTACTCCTTCTAGTTGATGCTAGTTGGTTTATTCGGTGGAAGATCATATGTTCAGATCCTTTATGCATATTAATACCCCTCTGATTATGAACATGAATATGATTTGTGAGTAGTTATGTTTGTTCCTGAGGACATGGGAGAAGTCTTGCTATAAGTAGTCATGTGAATTTGGTATTCGTTCGATATTTTGATGAGATGTATGTTGTATTTCCTCTAGTTGTGTCATGTGAACGTCGACTACATGACACTTCACCATTGTTTGGGCCTAGAGGAAGGCATTGGGAAGTAATAAGTAGATGATGGGTTGCTAGAGTGAAAGAAGCTTAAACCCTAGTTTATGCGTTGCTTCATAAGGGGCTGATTTGGATCCATATGTTTCATGCTATGGTTAGGTTTACCTTAATACTTATTTTGTAGTTGCGGATGCTTGAAATAGGGGTTAATCATAAGTGGTATGCTTGTCCAAGGAAGGGCAGTATCCAAGCACCGGTCCACCCACATATCAAATTATCAAAGTACCGAACACGAATCATATGAGCGTGATGAAAACTAGCTTCACGATAATTCCCGTGTGTCCTCGGGAGCACTTTCCTTTATATAAGAGTTTGTCCAGGCTTGTCCTTTGCTACAAAAAGGACTAGGCCATCTTGTTGCACCTTATTTACTTTTATTACTTGTTACCCGTTACAAATTATCTTATCACAAAACTATCTATTACCGTCTTACCGATAATTTTAGTGCTTGCAGAGAGTACCTTACTGGAAACTGCTTATCATTTCCTTCTGCTCCTCATTGGGTTCGACACTCTTACTTATCGAAAGAACTACGATAGATCCCCTACACTTGTGGGTCATCAAGACTCTTTTCTGGCGCCGTTGTCGGGGAGTGAAGCGCCTTTGGTAAGGAAAAATTTATATAGTGTGCTGAAATTTACTGTCACTTGTTACTATGGAACATAATCCTTTGAGGGGCTTGTTCGGGGTATCTTCACCCAGACCAGTAGAGCAAAGAGTTGCTCCTCAACCTACTGAACCTACTGAAAATGTTCACTTTGAAATTCCTTCGGGTATGATAGAGAAACTGCTAGCTAATGCTTTCACAGGTGATAGAACATTGCATCCCGATTTGCACCTAATCTATGTGGATGAAGTTTGTGGATTATTTAAGCCTGCAGGTATGCCCGAGGATGTTATCAAGAAGAAGGTCTTCCCTTTATCTTTGAAGGGAAAGGCGTTGACATGGTTTAGGCTATGTGATGATATGGGATCATGGAACTACAACCGATTGATATTGGAATTTCATCAGAAGTTTTATGCTATGCATCTTGTTCATTGTGATCATAATTATATATATAATTTTTGGCCTCGTGAAGGAGAAAGCATCGTCAAGCTTGGGGGAGGCTCAAGTCAATGTTATATTCATGCCCCAATCATGAGCTCTCAAGAGAAATTATTATTCAAAATTTTTATGCTCGGCTTTGTCTGGATAATCGCTCCATGCTCGATACTTCTTGTACTGGCTCTTTTATGATGAAGACTATTGAATTCAAATGGGATTTATTGGAAAGAATTAAACGCAACTCTGAATATTGGGATCTCGACGAAGGTAAGGAGTCAGGTATAACACCTAAGTTTGATTGTGTTAAATCTTTTATGGATACCGATGCTTTCCGTGAATTTAGCACTAAATATGGACTTGACTCTGAGATAGTAGCTTCTTTCTGTGAATCCTTTGCTACTCATGTTGATCTCCCTAAGGAGAAGTGGTTTAAATATAAACCTCCCATTGAAATAAAAGTAGTTGCACCTGTTAAAGTTGAAGAAAATACTATCACTTATAATGATCATGTTGTTCCTACTACTTATATTGAGAAACCACTCTTCCCTGTTAGAATAAAGGATCATGCTAAAGCTTCAACTGTGGTTCGTAAGAGTAATACTAGAACACCTACACCCTATGAACAAATTAAAGTTGAAACTAGTGTTGCTATGGTTAAAGATCTCTTGGCCGATAATATTGATGGGCATGTTATTTACTTCTGTGATGAAGCTGCTAGAATTGCTAGACCCGACACTAAAAATAAACATAGACCTGTTGTAGGCATGCATGTTATTTCTGTTAAAATAGGAGATCATTGCTATCATTGCTTATGTGATATGGGTGCTAGTGCAAGTGCAATACCTCATTCCTTATATAAAGAAATTATGCATGATATTGCACCTGCTGAGATAGAGGAAATTGATGTTACAATTAAGCTGGCCAATAGAGACACTATTTCACCAGTTGGGATTGTTAGAGATGTTGAAGTCTTGTGTGGGAAAGTTAAATATCTTGCTGATTTTCTTGTTCTTGGTTCCCCACAAGATAACTTTTGTCCTATTATATTTGGCAGACCCTTCTTGAATACTGTTAATGCTAGGATCGATTGCAAAAAGGATGTTGTTACTATTGGTTTGGGGGACATGTCTCATGAGTTTAATTTTGCTAAATTTCGTAGACAACCCCATGATAAAGAATTGTCTAGTAAAGATGAAATTATTGGTCTTGCTTCTATTGCCGTGCCTCCTATTGATCCTTTAGAACAATATTTGCTAGACCATGAAAATGATATGTTTATGAATGAAAGAAGGGAAATAGATGAAGTATTTTTAAAAAAGGGACCTATTTTGAAACACAACTTGCCTGTTGAAATTCTAGGGGATCCTCCTCCACCCAAGGGTGACCCTGTGTTTGAGCTTAAACCTTTACCTGATACTCTTAAATATGCTTATCTTTATGAGAAAGAGATATATCCTGATATTATTGGCGCTAACCTTTCAGATCATGAAGAAAAGAAATTATTGAAAACTCTGAAGAAGCATCGTGCTGCTATTGGATATACTCTTGATGATCTTAAGGGCATTAGTCCCACTCTATGCCAGCACAAAATAAAATTGGAGAAAGACGCGAAACCGGTTGTTGATCACCAACGACGGTTGAATCCTAAGATGAAAGAAGTGGTAAGAAAAGAAATATTAAAGCTTCTGGAGGCAGTATAATCTATCCCGTTGCTGATAGTCAATGGGTAAGTCATGTCCATTGTGTCCCTAAAAAGAGAGATATTACTGTTGTTCCTAATGATAAAGATGAACTGATCCCACAAAGAATTGTTACAGGTTATAGAATGGTAATTGATTTCCGCAAATTAAATAAATCTACTAAAAAGGATCATTACCCTTTACCTTTTATTGATCAAATGCTAGAAATATTATCCAAACATACACATTTTTGCTTTCGAGATGGTTATTCTGGGTTCTCTCAAATACCTGTGTCCAAAGAGGATCAAGAAAAGACAACTTTTACTTTCCCTTTCGGTGCCTTTGCTTATAGACGTATGCCTTTTGATTTATGCAATGCACCTGCTACCTTTCAAAGATGTATGACTTCTATATTCTCTGACTTTTGTGAAAAGATTGTTGAGGTATTCATGGATGATTTTTCTGTATATGGAACTTCTTTTGATGATTGCTTAAGCAACCTTTATCAAGTTTTGCAGAGATGTGAAGAAACTAATCTTGTCTTGAATTGGGAGAAGTGCCACTTTATGGTTAATGAAGGTACTGTCTTGGGGCATAAAATTTCTAAAAGAGGTATTGAAGTTGATAAAGCTAAAGTCGATGCTATTGAAAAGATGATGTGTCCTAAGGACATTAAGGTATAAGAAGCTTCCTTGGTCATGCCGGTTTGTATAGGAGGTTCATTAAGGACTTCTCTAAAATTTCTCGGCCTCTGACTAATCTCTTACAAAAAGATGTTCCTTTTGTTTTTGATGATGATTGTGTAGAAGCATTTGAAATACTTAAGAAAGCTTTGATTTCTGCACCTATTGTTCAGCCTCCTGATTGGAATTTACCATTTGATATCATGTGTGATGCTAGTGATTATACTGTAGGGGATGTTCTAGGACAAAGGACAGTGCCCAAAGAAATTATACTACTACTGAAAAAGAATTTTAGCAGTTGTATTTATGTAGCGACCCGACCTCAGACTGTCAAGTCTCTGTGCTTAAGTGTCATCCCTGGGTCGGTATGCTAACACACACAATACTCAAGGATTTATAACAGAGGTAAATCACATGTATAAAGTAACGTAAATACTATTACCTCAATCCATATAGCGGAAGTAACAAAGGTTGTGGATTCCCATCAACACCAACGGCAAAGTTGAGTGTAGAAATTGTAACCCTAACGTATCACTTACTCATCGTAAGAATCCTGCAACATGAGATGTTGCAGCCACAAAGGGTCAGTACATTGAATGTACTGGCAAATTCACAGCATAGGATAAAGATGAATAATAGCTATCACTATATGCATAGTTGGCTGGTGGAAAGCTCTAAGTTTATTTTTTCATAAAGCCAATTTTTCCCTACCTCAAAGGAATAAATTTTATTTAACTACACAGTTGTTTGAAAAAAAATTGAGAAGGTATATCCCCAACTCAATCCCAAAATAATAATCATTAACCCAATCAAATTAATTAAATAAAATGTTAAGATCAACATGATAATCCAAGAACCAGATACTCAAGATGTCCATAACCGGGGACACAGCTAATCATGATTAGTTTGTACACTCTACAGAGGTTTGCACACATTTCCCCACAAGACTCGATCTCCTCTGTTGTATTTCTCGCACTGCATGGTGTTTGAGAAACGGATGACCGAGACACAGTCTTTCCGAAGAGGTCCTCTTAATTGATAGATAGGCCGGTACACCTACAATCCCCTACATCTGCTAGCCCATCATGGAAAGGATCCCCACAACTTACTCAACTATGCTAGAGCCCATAATGGCTTGTGGCTGCACATGGAAGTTTCTAGCATGAATAATCTAATGATCCCTTTGAGCCTGGGTGGCGAACCATAGGATGATCACACGGTAACCCCAGGATCTCCTAGGACAACACTGGTATATCCCTAGGTGTCCGGGCAAGTCCACTGGTATATCCCCAGGGTGCCCCAACCAATCCACCCAGATGTGTATTAAAGTAGCCACCTTAAGTTAAACCTTAGTTAACAAAAATCTCTCACATCTTTCATGAATTCTCTCAAACCAATCCACGTCTATGTGCATAGCATAGCAGTATAAGCATAACGTAGAAGTAACTCCCAATGTTTGAATGCAGGACAATAGGTTCCTACCTCATCAACTACTTCCCAATACCCACATGTTATCAATTCCTAACCATGCAATGTTTCAGGGTGAAACTAATGCATAAAAACTGGGTAATGAAAAGTATGATCAAAGTGTGAACTTGCCTTGTACAGTTGACGAAGATGATTCGCACTCATAACTCCTGATAGTTCTACTTGTCACACTCTGTTCAATCCATCGTGAACAAGCAATAGTAACCACACATAAGCAATCACTCAAAAGATCGGGAAGAACGAAGAAGACAGTTCGGAAAACATCAAAACCAAGCAAATAAATCTTGCAACATAAAACAATTTCTAACAGTACCAAAATTATGTGAATTTTACCTTATCAGAAAGTTTAGGTCAAGAGCTTCGATTCGCAAAAAGAATCAATTAAATCGGAGTTATAAAACTCAAGTTGTGATCGAAAGAAGTTTGAATACGAATTTGAAAAAAATTCAAAAAGTTGATGTGACAGGTTCACTGGATAGATGAAAACTTGACAAAACTATAGGCGCTGGTTTCATCAAATTTGGATGAACGAGTAAAAAGTTATGGCTATTAAAAAAGACAATTCCCAGAAGTCCCGCCAAAAAAGAGAAAAATATTTTTTTCTTTAATGAATCTAGTCAAACCAAAATATTGATTTAATCTGAATCGTATGATTTTTGGAGGCTCTATAAGTCTATATTTATAGGTTAAAAAGACGTTTAGGGGTCAAAGGCTAGGCGATATGGGACTAAACATATACGTACGTAGATGAAATTTGAAAAAAATAATGGGCTAAAAGTTAGACCCGGTCGCGCGCTGTAGTTTTCTTTTTTTAAACAAAATTTGGCCAAATAAGAAAAAGGCGGGCTGGGCCTGGCCCATGTAGAAGAGAAGAGAAAAAATAAAATGATGGGGCGCCCGATTATACTATGCTACGCACGAAAGCGACAGTTAGTTCCGGGCGCACATGCAGTTTTTTTAAACAAAAATAAAATAAAGTTTTATATAGGCATATTATATATTGAAATTTTCAGAAAAAAGATATTCTACAACATAAACATTTTTTCTAACATCAAATAAAATCTGCAGAAAAATAAATAAAGCAAAGAGTGCTACAGCTCTAAAAAAATCCAATAAAAATCATTTTAAAATACCAAAATAATTTCAAACCCATTTTTCTCCAATTTTCTAATGTAGGAAATCATTTTATCCTAATTTCCATACATTTTATTTTTGGAGAAAATAACTTGAATAAGATCCAAATAACTCCAAATTGAAAATAATTTCTAAGGGACTTTAAATTTGATTCTTTTAAACTTCCAACTCATATTTCATATGTTTTGAAGAAGTCATTTTATCTTCTCTCATGAAAATCATTGAGTTGCTTAAAGTTTCTAAATTTGAAATATTTCCAAATGAAATTCAAATCTTTTCAACAACCCTTTTCATTTATTTAAATGGAAGAAGTCATGTCATCTTCTCTCTAGGGTTTTGTGATGAAATAAATTTGAATTCTTGGAGATTAGAAAGCAAGGTGAAAGTTTTGGAAAAGTCATTTTATTCCCTCTCATTTAACTTTCAAAAAGTTTCAAATTTTACTCAATTTCACACAAGCAACCACACCACAATCAAACAAATCTATTTATTTAATATAACATTCCAAAATTTAGAATTTTGGGATGTTACAATTTGCTTGCGATAAGTTCAGACCTTATATAGTTGATTCTAAAGTAATTGTTCACACTGATCATGCTGCTATTAAATATCTTATGAAAAAGAAAGATGTTAAACTTAGACTTATTAGATGGGTTCTCTTTCTACAAGAATTTGATTTGCATATTATTGATAGAAAGGGAGCTAAGAACCCCATTGCAGAAAACTTGTCTAGGTTAGAGAATGTTCTTGATGACCCACTACCTATTGATGATAGCTTTCCTGATGAACAATTAGCTATCATAAATGCCTCGCGTGCTGCTCCATGGTATGTTGATTATGCTAACTATATTGTTGCAAAATTTATACCACCTAGTTTCACATACCAACAAAAGAAAAAGTTCTTCTATGATTTAAGGCATTACTTTTGGGATGACCCACACCTTTATAAAGAAGGAGTAGATGGTGTTATTAGACGTTGTGTACCTGAGCATGAATAGGAATAGATCATACGCAAGTGTCACTCTAAGGCTTATGGAGGACACCATGCTGGAGATAGAACTGCACATAAGGTATTGCAATCCGGTTTTTATTGGCCTACTCTCTTCAATGATGCCCGTAAGTTTGTCTTGTCTTGTGATGAATGTCAAAGAATTGGTAATATCAGTAGACGTTAAGAAATGCCTATGAATTATTCACTTGTTTTTGAACCATTTGATGTCTGGGATTTGATTATATGGGAGCGTTTCCTTCCTCTAATGGGTATACACATATTTTAGTTGTTGTTGATTACGTTACTAAGTGGGTAGAAGCTATTAAAACTAGTAGCGCTGATCATAACACCTCTATTAGATGCTTAAAGAAGTTATTTTTCCAAGGTTTGGAGTCCCTAGATACTTAATGACTGATGGTGATTCACATTTTATTCATGGTGCTTTTCGTAAAATGCTTGCTAAGTATGATGTTAATCATAGAATTGCATCTCCTTATCACCCACAGTCTAGTGAACAAGTAGAATTGAGCAATAGAGAGCTTAAATTAATTTTGCAAAAGACTGTTGGTAGATCTAGAAAGAAGTGGTCCAAGAAACTTGATGATGCATTATGGGATTATAGAACTGCACACAAAAATCCTATGGGTATGTCTCCATATAAAATGGTTTACGGAAAAGCATGTCACTTACCTCTCGAACTAGAACATAAGGCATATTGGGTCATTAAAGAGCTCAACTATGATTTCAAACTTGCTGGTGAGAAGAGGCTTTTTAACATTAGCTCACTTGATGAATGGAGAACCCATGCCTATGAGAATGCCAAAGTGTTTAAAGAAAAGGTTAAAAGATGGCATGACAAAAGGATACAAAAACATGAGTTTAATGTAGGTGATATGTATTGTTATACAACTCTCATTTAAGATTTTTTGCAGGAAAACTTCTCTCTAAATGGGAAGGTCCTTATGTCATCAAGGAGGTCTATCATTCCGGTGCCATAAAAATCAACAACTTCGAAGGCACAAATCCGAGGATGGTGAACGGTCAAAGAATCAAACATTATATCTCAGGTAATCCTATAAATGTTGAAACTAATGTTATTGAAACCGTAACCTCGGAGGAATACATAAGGGACACTTTCCAGAATGTTTCAGACTCCGAAAAGGAAGAGGTATGAGGTATGGTAAATAAACCGACTCCAAAACAGTTCTAATAGCAATTTTTCTCCGTTTTGGAATATTTAATAAAATAGAAAAATAAGAAGGAGTCCGGGAAGGACACAAGGCGTCCACGAGGATGGAGGGCGCGCCCTACCCCCCCTGGGCGTGCCCCCCGCCTCGTGGGCACCTCGTGTGCTCTCCGGACTCTATTTTCTTGCACGATACTTATTTTGGTCGGTAAAAATTCATTATATAATCTCCCGAAGGTTTTGACCACCGTATCACGCAAATATCTTATGTCTTTGTTTCAAGCTGTTTTTCTGACAGATCTAGATCACCATGGCGTCTTCAAGTGCCCCCAAGGACAAGTTCTTCAAGAAGGTCATCAACCCCTACCTCGCGGAGGTGCTGCAACACCCTCAAACCATTGAGATGCGTGAGGGGTTGCTGCACATCCATGATGTTGAGGGACCGAGGAGGACCGGAAGCGTGGAGACAAGGCTCGGGGCAATGGAGCAACAAGTTTTCAAGTGTCAGGAGATGGTGGAACATGGACTTGACTCCAATCATATAATGATCACGGAGTTCACCAACAACCACAAGCTGGATGACAAGAACATTGGGGAGGCCATCTTCAAGCTTCACGAGAAAATTGAGCGCCTCCAAGCCCAGATCTATGACCTGCAAAACCAAAACTGTGAGTATGAATATAGATTCAAGAGGATGAGTTTGGCTGCAGATTTGAGGATCCCGGAGACTCGATCATCCTTCTATGATGGTGAGCCTATGCCTTGAAGATGGACGACAAGCCCATATCATCAAAAACTCCATCATCACCACCTCCGAGGAAGGAGACATAAACACATGGGTATGGGCACTCCCCTTGGCAACTACCAAGCTTGGGGGAGTGCCCCGGTATCGTATCACCATCACACTTTTATCTTTACCATTTTCTTAGTTCGATCCTTTTGGTAATATCTTGATCTAGTAGAATAAAGTTTTAGTATGATCTAGTTTTGAGTTCTGCTTTATGATCCTTCTATGTAATCGAGTCCGTGAGCTATATATAATAAAGATTAGTGTTGAGTCAAGGGCTTGATTATCTTGCTATGATCTTGAGGGGATAAAATAAAAGAGAAAGAATAAAAAGAAATAAAGAGATCATATGCATCTTATGGAGAGTAATGACTTCACATATAAAGAGTATGATGAATAAAAGTTGTTGAGAGTTGATAAACATAGTTTTGGTCATCGTTGCAATTAATAGGAAGTAATAAAGAAAGAGAGGTTTTCACATATAAATATACTATCTTGGACATATTTTATGATTGTGAGCACTCATTAAAATATGACATGCTAAAGAGTTGATGTTGGACAAGGAAGACAACGTAATGGGTTATGTTTTCTTACATATGAGATAAATTATATTGTCATGGATCATCCAACATGTTGAGCTTGTATTTCCCTCTCATGCTAGCCAAATTCTTTGCACCAAGTAGAGATACTACTTGTGCATCCAAATATCCTTAAACCCAGTTTTGCCATGAGAGTCCGCCATATCTACCTATGGATTGAGTAAGAAACTTCAAGTAAGTTGTCATCGTTGCAAGCAATAAAAATTATTCTCTAAATATGTATGATTTATTAGTGCGGAGAAAATAAGCTTTATATGATCTTGTGATGTGGAAGAAATAAAAGCGACGGACTGCATAATAAAGGTCCATATCACAAGTGGCAATAAAAGGTGACGTTCTTTTGCATTAAGATTTTGTGCATCCAACCATAAAAGCACATGACAACCTCTGCTTCCCTCTGTGAAGGGCCTATCTTTTATTTTTGTCTTATACTTCATGCAAGAGTCACAGTGTTCTTCACCTTTCCTTTTTACATTTTATCCTTTGGCAAATACAATATGTTGGAAAGATCCTGGCATATATGGTTAATTGGATGTGAGTTTTCATGAAATATTATTGTTGACATTATCCTTGAGGTAAAAGGTTGGGAGGCAAAACTATAAGCCCCTATATTTCTCTGTGTCCGACTAAAACTTCATAACCATAAATATTGCATGAGTGTTAGCAATTGTGAAAGACTAAATGATAGTTGAGTATGTGGACTTGCTGAAAAGCTCTTATATTGACTCTTTCCTATGTTATGATAAATTGCAATTGCTTCAATGACTGACATTATAGTTTGTTGGTTCTCAGTGAAGTTTCTGATTCATACTTGAAATTGTGATTGAATTGTTACTTTAGCATAAGAGATCATATGACAATATATGTATATGTTGTTGTTCTAAGAATGATCATGATGCCCTCATATCCGTATTTTATTTTTATCGACACCTTTATCTCTAAACATGTGGACATATTTATTGATATCGGCTTTCGCTTGAGGACAAGCGAGGTCTAAGCTTGGGGGAGTTGATACGTCCATTTTGCAACATGCTTTTATATCAAAATTTCTTGCATTATGGGATGTTATTACACATTATGTCACAATACTTATGCCTATTCTCTCTTATTTTACAAGGTTTACATGAAGAGGGAGAATGCCAGCAGCTGGAATTCTGGGCTGGAAAAGGAGCAAATATTAGAGACCTATTCTGCACAACTCCAAAAGTCCTGAAACTTCACGGGAGCAAGTTTCAGAATATATAAAAAATATTGGGCGAAAGAAGTACCAGAGTGGGGCCACCCACCATCCACGAGGATGGGGGGCGCGCCCTACCCCCCTGGGCGCGCCCCCTACCTCGTGGGCCCCCTGGCAGCCCTCTGATGCCCATCTTCTGCTATATGAGGTCTTTCGTCAAGGAAAAAATGTCATAAGCAAGCTTACGGGACGAAACTCTGCCGCCACGAGGCGGAACCTTGCCGGAACCAATCTAGGGCTCTGGTGGAGCTGTTCTGCCGGGGAAACTTCCCTCCGGGAGGGAGAAATCATCACCATCGATCCTCTCATCAGGAGGGGGTCAACCTCCATCAACACCTTCACCAGCACCATCTCATCTCAAACCCTAGTTCATCTCTTGTATCCAATCTTTGTCTCAAAACCTCAGATTGGTACCTGTGGGTTGCTAGTAGTGTTGATTACACCCTGTAATTGATGCTAGTTGGTTTATTCCGTGGAAGATCATATGTTCAGATCCTTTATGCATATTAATACCCCTCTGATTATGAACATGAATATGATTTGTGAGTAGTTACGTTTGTTCCTGAGGACATGGGAGAAGTCTTTCAATAAGTAGTCATGTGAATTTGGTATTCATTTGATATTTTGATGAGATGTTGATGACCCACAAGTATAGGGGATCTATTGTAGTCCTTTCGATAAGTAAGAGTGTCGAACCCAACGAGGAGCAGAAGGAAATGATAAGCGGTTTCCAGCAAGGTATTCTCTGCAAGTACTGAAATAAGTGGTAACAGATAGTTTTGTGATAGGATAATTCGTAACGAGCAACAAGTAGCAAAAGTAAATAAAGTGCAGCAAGGTGGCCCAATCCTTTTGTAGCAAAGGACAAGCCTGGACAAACTCTTATATAGATAAAAGCACTCCCGAGGACACATGGGAATATCATCAAGCTAGTTTTCATCACGCTAATATGATTCGCGTTCGGTACTTTGATAATCTGATATGTGGGTGGACCGGTGCTTGGGTACTGTCCTTACTTGGACAAGCATCCCACTTATGATTAACCTCTATTCCAAGCATCCGCAACTACAACAAAAGTATTAAGGTAAACCTAACCATAGCATGAAACATATGGATCCAAACCAGCCCCTTACGAAGCAACGCATAAACTATGGTTTAAGCTTCTGTCACTCTAGCAACCCATCATCTACTTACTACTTCCCAATGCCTTCCTCTAGGCCCAAACAATGCTGAAGTTTCATGTAGTCGACGTTCACATAACACCACTAGAGGAGAGACAACATACATCTCATCAAAATATCGAACGAATACCAAATTCACATGACTACTAATAGCAAGACTTCTCCCATGTCCTCAGGAACAAACGTAACTACTACAAAGCATAAACATGTTCATAATCAGAGGGGTATTAATATGCATATAGGATCTGAACATATGATCTTCCACCAATTAAACCAACTAGCATCAACTACAAGGAGTAATTAACACTACTAGCAACCTACTAGCACCAATCCCGGACTTGGAGACAAGAATTGGATACAAGAGATGAACTAGGGTTTTGAGAGGAGATGGTGCTGATGAAGATGTTGATGGAGATTGCCCTCTCTCGATGAGAGGAGCGTTGGTGATGACAATGGCGATGATTTCCCCCTCCGGGAGGGAAGTTTCCCTGGCAGAACAGCTCCGCCAGAGCCCTAGATTGGTTCCGCCAAGGTTCCGCCTCGTGGCGGCAGAGTTTCGTCCGAGAAGATGGCTTCTTATTCTTTTTCCATCGAAAGACTTCATATAGCAGAAGATGGCCACCGGAGGGCCACCAGGGGGCCCACGAGGTAGGGGGCGCGCCCAGGGGGGTAGGGCGCGCCCCCCACCCTCGTGGGCAGGGTGTGGCCCCCTTGGTGAACTTCTTTCGCCGAGTATTTTTTATATATTCTGAAAACGTCTTCCGTGAAGTTTCAGGAATTTTGGAGCTGTGCATAATAGGTCTCTAATATTTGCTCCTTTTCCAGCCCAGAATCCTAGCTGTCGGCATTATCCCTCTTTATGTAAACCTTGTAAAATAAGAGAGAATAGGCATAAGTATTGTGACATAGTGTGTAATAACAGCCCATAATGCAATCAATATCGATATAAAAGCATGATGCAAAATGGACATATCAACTCCCCCAAGCTTAGACCTCGCTTGTCCTCAAGCGAAAAGCCGAAATCGAAAAATATGTTCATACGTCTCCAACGTATCTATAATTTTTGATTGATCCATGCTATATTATCTACTGTTTTGGACATTATTGGGCTTTATTATCCACTTTTATATTATTTTTGGGACTAACCTATTAACCGGAGGCCCAGCCCAGAATTGCTATTTTTTGCCTGTTTTAGGGTTTCAAAGAAAAGGAATATCAAATGGAATGAAACCTTCGGGAACGTGATTTTCTCATTGAATACAACTCAGGAGACTTGGACCCTACGTCAAGACACGTAACAGGAGGCCATGAGATAGGGGGCGCGCCTACCCTCCCCCCTCCCAGGCGCGCCCTCCACCCGCGTGGGCCCCTTGTTGCTCCACCGACATACTTCTTCCTCCTATATATACCCACGTACCCCCAAACGATCAGAAATGGAGCCAAAACCCTAATTCCACCGCCGTAACTTTCGGTATCCACGAGATCCCATCTTGGGGCCTATTCCGGAGCTCCGCCGGAGGGGGCATCAATCACGGAGGGCTTCTTCATCAACACATAGCCCCTCCAATGAAGTGTGAGTAGTTTACCTCAGACCTACGGGTCCATAGTTAGTAGCTAGATGGCTTCTTATCTCTTTTTGGATCTCAATACAATGTTCTCCCCCTCTCTTGTGGAGATCTATTCGATGTAATCTTCTTTTTGCGGTGTGTTTATTGAGACCGATGAATTGTGGGTTTATGATCAAGTCTATCTATGAATAATATTTGAATCTTCTTTGAATTCTTTTATGTATGATTGGTTATCTTTGCAAGTCTCTTCGAATTATCAGTTTGGTTTGGCCTACTAGATTGATCTTTCTTGCAATGGGAGAAGTGCTTAGCTTTGGGTTCAATCTTGCGGTGTCCTTTCTCGATGACAGTAAGGGCAGCAAGGCACGTATTGTATTGTTGCCATCGAGGATAACAAGATGGGGTTTTCTTCATATTGCATGAGTCTATCCCTCTACATCATGTCATCTTGCTTAAGGCGTTACTCTGTTTTTAACTTAATACTCTAGATGCATGCTGGATAACGGTCGATGAGTGGAGTAATAGTAGTAGATGCAGGCAGGAGTCGGTCTACTTGTCTCGGACGTGATGCCTATATACATGATCATACCTAGATATTCTCATAACTATGCTCAATTCTGCCAATTGCTCAACAGTAATTTGTTCACCCACCGTAGAATACTTATGCTCTTGAGAGAAGCCACTTGTGAAACCTATGGCCCCAGGGTCTATCTTTATCATATCAATCTCCTACTACTTAGTTATTTACTTTGCTATTTACTTTGCCATTATTTTAATTTGCATCTTTATCATAAAAATACCAAAAATATTATCTTATCATATCTATCAGATCTCACTCTCGTAAGTGGCCCTATAGCAATTGGCAACCCCTATTTGCGTTGGTTGCGAGGATTTATTTGTTTTGTGCATGTGCGAGGGACTCACGCGTAGCCTCCTACTGGATTGATACCTTGGTTCTCAAAAACTGAGGGAAATACTTATGCTACTTTGCTACATCATCCCTTCCTCTTCGGGGAAAACCAACGCAGTGCTAAAAGAGGTAGCAAGAAGGATTTCTGGCACCGTTGCCGGGGAGGTCTACGCAAAAGTCAACATACCAAGTACCCATCACATACCCTTATCTCCCGCATTACATTATTTGCCATTTGCCTCTCGTTTGCCTCTCCCCCACTTCACCCTTGCCGTTTTATTTGCCCTCTCTCTCTCTATCCTCCCTCTATTTGCCTCTTTTTGCCTGCTTGCTTTTTGTTTGCTTGTGTGTTAGTTTGCTTGCTTGTCATGATGGCTCTACCTAAATTTGGTGACCTTCACCTTAAAAGGTTAGAAGAAATCGAAAATAATGTTAGGAGTTTCATGGTTTTGCAATTTGAACATAATAATTTCTTCAGAAACGAGCTTAAAGAACAGAAAAGTTTTATGAGTTTTATGAATAAAGAGCTCGATGATATGTCTAAAGAATTCGATGGTTTAAGATCCCAACTTGCTCATCTTGAGAAATTAACTGCTGAAATTTTGGATAAGTAGGCTACCCTAGTTAATAAGATGGCCACTAAACCGAGTTGCTATGAAAATAATGATGAAGATCTAAAAGTTATTGATGTATCCCCTATTAAATCTTTGTTTTGCAATATAAATCTTGATAATGATGGGACTGAATATGATCCACCTTTATCTAGAAGGCGTTCCAAGAATTCTGAATCTTTTGATCTTGATGCTAAATTTGATAAAAGTGGGATTGAAGAAATTAAAACCCTAGATGTTGCTAAACCCACTATTATGGGTTTCAAGGAATTTAACTATGAAAATTGCTCTTTGATTGATGGTATTTCCTTTTTGCAATCCGTGCTAAATTCTCCTCACGCTTATAGTCAAAATAAAGCGTTTACTAAACATATCATTGATGCCTTGATGCAATCTTATGAAGAAAAACTTGAATTGGAAGTTTCTATCCCTAGAAAACTTTATGATGAGTGGGAACCAACTATTAAAATTAAAATTAAAGATCATGAATGCTATGCTTTGTGTGATTTGGGTGCTAGTGTTTCCACGATTCCAAAGACTTTGTGTGATTTGTTAGGTTTTCGTGATTTTGATGATTGCTCTCTAAACTTGCACCTTGCAGATTCCACTATTAAGAAGCCTATGGGAAGAATTAATGATGTTCTTATTGTTGCAAATAGGAATTATGTGCCCATAGATTTTATCGTTCTTGACATAGATTGCAATCCTTCATGCCCTATTATTCTTGGTAGACCTTTCCTTAGAACGATTGGTGCAATTATTGATATGAAGGAAGGAAATATTAGATTTCAATTTCCATTAAGGAAAGGCATGGAACACTTTCCTAGAAAGAAAATTAAATTACCTTATGAATCTATTATGAGAGCCACTTATGGATTGCCTACCAAATATGGCAATACCTAGATCTATTCTTGCTTGTTATGCCTAGCTAGGGGCGTTAAACGATAGCGCTTGTTGGGAGGCAACCCAATTTTATTTTTATTCCTTGCTTTTTGCTCCTGTTTAGTAATAAATAAATTATCTAGCCTCTGTTTTGGTTGTTTTTTTGTGTTTAATTAGTGTTTGTGCCAAGTAGAACTGTTGGGAAGACTTGGGGAAAGTCTTGTTGAACTTGCTTTAAAAAACAGAAACTTTAGCGCTCACGAGAACTGCTGTCATTTTTATTTGGAAAATGCTATTTAGTTAATTATTTTTGCATATGATTAATATATAAATTCATCACGTCCAGCAATTTATTTTAGAATTTTTGGGGTTCCATATCTTGCGCTAGCTACAGATTACTACAGATTGTTCTGTTTTTGACAGATTCTGTTTTTCGTGTATTGTTTGCTTATTTTGATGAATCTATGGATAGTAAAATAGTTTATGAACCATAGAGAAGTTGGAATACAGTAGGTATAACACCCATATAAAAAAAGAATGAGTTCATTACAGTACCTTGAAGTGGTCTTTTGTTTTCTTTCGCTAACGGAGCTCACGAGATTTTCTACTTTAAGTTTTGTGTTGTGAAGTTTTCAAGTTTTGGGTAAAGATTTGATGGATTATGGAACAAGGAGTGGCAAGATCCTAAGCTTGGGGATGCCCATGGAACCCCCAAGAAAATCTAAGGACACCTAAAAGCCAAATCTTGGGGATGCCCCGGAAGGCATCCCCTCTTTCGTCTACTTCTATCGGTAACTTTACTTGGAGCTATATTTTTATTCGCCACATGATATGTGTTTTGCTTGGAGCGTCTTGTATTATTTGAGTCTTTGCTTGTTAGTTTACCACAATCATCTTTGCTGTACACACCTTTTTAGAGAGCCATACATGATTTGGAATTTGTTAGAATACTCTATGTGCTTCGCTTATATCTTTTGAGTTATATAATTTTGCTCTAGTGCTTCACTTATATCTTTTAGAGCGCGGTGGTGGATTTGTTTTATAGAAACTATTGATCTCTCATGCTTCACTTAGATTATTTTGAGAGTCTTAATAGCATGGTAATTTTCTTAAAATCCTAATATGCTTGGTATGCAAGATTAATAATAAAACTTTCTTATGAGTGTGTTGAATACTAAGAGAAGTTTGATGCTTGATGATTGTTTTGAGACATGGAGGTAATAATATCAAAGTCGTGCTAGTTGAGTAGTTGTCAAATTGAGAAATACTTGTGTTGAGGTTTGCAAGTCCCGTAGCATGCATGTATGGTAAACGTTATGCAACAAATTTGAAACATGAGGTGTTATTTGATTGTCTTCCTTATGAGTGGCGGTCGGGGATGAGCGATGGTCTTTCCTACCAATCTATCCCCCCTAGGAGCATGCGCGTAGTACCGAGGTTTTTGATGACTTGTAGATTTTTGCAATAAGTATGTGAGTTCTTTATGACTAATGTTGAGTCCATGGATTATACGCACTCTCACCCTTCCATCCTTGCTAGCCTCTTCGGTACCGTGCATTGCCCTTTCTCACATTGATAGTTGGCGCAAACTTCGCCGGTGCATCCAAACCCCGTGATATGATACACTCTTTCACACATAAACCTCCTTATATCTTCCTCAAAACAACCACCATACCTACCTATTATGGCATTTCCATGGCCATTCCGAGATATATTGCCATGCAACTTTCCATCATTCCGTTCATCATGACACATTCATCATTGTCATATTGCTTAGCATGGTCATGTAGTTGAAATAGTATTTGTGGCAAAGCCACCGTTCATAATTCTTTCATACATGTCACTCTTGGTCCATTGCATATCTCGGTACACCGCCGGAGGCATTCATATAGAGTCATCTTTGTTCTAGTATCGAGTTGTAATCATTGAGTTGTAAATAAATAAAAGTGTGATGATCATCATTTTCTAGAGCATTGTCCCAAGTGAGGAATATAAAAAATGCCATAAAAAAGGGAAAAGGCCCAAAAAGGGAGAAAAAGAAAAAAATGAGAGAAAAAGAGAGAAGGGACAATGTTACTATCCTTTGCCACACTTGTGCTTCAAAGTAGCACCATGATCTTCATATTAGAGAGTCTCTCATGTTATCACTTTCATATACTTGTGGGAATTTTTCATTATAGAACTTGGCTTGTATATTCCAACAATGGGCCTCCTCAAGTGCCCTAGGTCTTCGTGAGCAAGCAAGTTGGATGCACACCCACTAGTTTATTTTGTTGAGCTTTCATACATTTATAGATCTAGTGCATCCGTTGCATGGCAATCCCTACTCCTTGCATTAACATCAATCGATGGGCATCTCCATAGCCCATTGATTAGCCTCGTTGATGTGAGACTTCCTCCTTTTCTTGTCTTCTCCACATAACCCCCCTCATTATATTCTATTCCACCTATAGTGCTATGTCCATGGCTCGCGCTCATATATTGTGTGAAAGTTTATAGGTTTGAGATTACTAAAGTATGAAACAATTGCTTGGCTTGTCATCGGGGTTGTGCACGATGATAGCATTCTTGTGTGACGAAAATGAAACATGACTAAACCATATGATTTTGTAGGGATGAACTTTCTTTGGCCATGTTATTTTGAGAAGACATAATTTCTTAGTTAGTATGCTTGAAGTATTATCATTTTTATGTCAATATGAACTTTTGTCTTGAATCTTTTGGATCTGAATATTCATACCACAATTAAGAAGAATTACATTAAAATTATGCCAAGTAGCACTCCGCATCAAAAATTCTGTTTTTATCATTTACCTACTCGAGGACGAGCAGGAATTAAGCTTGGGGATGCTTGATACGTCTCCAACGTATCTATAATTTTTGATTACTCCATGCTATATTATCTACTGTTTTGGACATTATTGGGCTTTATTATCCACTTTTATATTATTTTTGGGACTAACCTATTAACCGGAGGCTTAGCCCAGAATTGCTGTTTTTTGCCTGTTTTAGGGTTTTGAAGAAAAGGAATATCAAAAGGAGTCCAAACGGAATGAAACCTTTGGGAACGTGATTTTCTCATCGAACACAACTCAGGAGACTTGGACCCTACGTCAAGACACGTAACAGGAGGCCACGAGGTAGGGG
>NC_041382.1:56533945-56556749 GCF_002162155.2 Triticum dicoccoides
CATGGGCCCCCTATTGCTCCACCGACGTACTTCTTCCCCCTATATATACCCACGTAGCCCCAAATGATCAGAAACGGAGCCAAAACCCTAATTCCACCGCCGTAACTTTCGGTATCCACGAGATCCCATCTTGGGGCCTGTTCCGGAGCTTCGTCGGAGGGGGCATCGATCATGGAGGGCTTCTTCATCAACACCATAGCCCCTCCGATGAAGTGTGAGTAGTTTACCTCAGACCTATGGGTCCATAGTTAGTAGCTAGATGGCTTCTTCTCTCTTTTTGGATCTCAATACAATGTTCTCCCCCTCTCTTGTGGAGATCTATTCGATGTAATCTTCTTTTTGCGGTGTGTTTGTTGAGACCGATGAATTGTGGGTTTATGATCAAGTCTATCTGAATAATATTTGAATCTTCTCTGGATTCTTTTATGTATGATTGGTTATCTTTGCAAGTCTATTCGAATTATCAGTTTGGTTTGGCCTACTAGATTGATCTTTCTTGCAATGGGAGAAGTGCTTAGCTTTGGGTTCAATCTTGCGGTGTCCTTTCCCGGTGACAGTAAGGGCAGCAAGGCATGTATTGTATTGTTGCCATCGAGGATAACAAGATGGGGTTTCTTCATATTGCATGAGTCTATCCCTCTACATCATGTCATCTTGCTTAAGGCGTTACTCTGTTTTTAACTTAATACTCTAGATGCATGCTGGAAGCGGTCGATGAGTGGAGTAATAGTAGTAGATGCAGGAAGGAGTCGGTCTACTTGTCTCGGACGTGATGCCTATATACATGATCATACCTAGATATTCTCATAACTATGCTCAATTCTGTCAATTGCTCAACAGTAATTTGTTCACCCACCGTAGAATACTTATGCTCTCGAGAGAAGCCACTAGTGAAACCTATGGCCCCCGGGTCTATATTTATCATATCAATCTCCTACTACTTAGTTGTTTACTTTGCTATTTACTTCGCCTTTATTTTACTTTGCATCTTTATCATAAAAATACCAAAAAATTATCTTATCATATCTATCAGATCTCACTCTCGTAAGTGGCCCTATAGGGATTGACAACCTCTATTTGCGTAGGTTGCGAGGATTTATTTGTTTTGTGCAGGTGCGAGGGACTCGCGCGTAGCCTCCTACTGGATTGATACATTGGTTCTCAAAAACTGAGGGAAATACTTACGCTACTTTGCTGGATCATCCCTTCCTCTTCGGGGAAAACCAACGCAGTGCTAAAAGAGGTAGCATATGTCCACATGTTTAGAGATAGAGGTGTCGATAAAATAAAATACGAGCATGAGGTCATCATGATCATTCCTAGAACAGCAACTTATATAATTCTTGTCATATAATATCTTATGCTAGAGTAATAATCCAATCACAATTTCCGGTATGAATTGTAAACTTCATTGACAACTAACAAACTATAATATCAGTAATTGGAGCAATTGCAATTTATCATAACATGGGAAAGAGTCAACATATAAGAGCTTTTCAGCAAGTCCACATACTCAACTATCATATAGTCTGTCACAATTGCTGACACTCACGCAATACTTATGGGTATGGAGTTTTAATCGGACACAGAGAAAGATAGGGGCATATGTGACATCCCAAAATTTTGGCCTTGTTTTAATGAATTAAAATTTTTGCCAGGAATTAAAACTTTGATTTTTTTGGACTCCCTTTTGAAATTTTTTTGAAACATTTCCTTTCTTATTATCATTGAGTTGTTCCCTAAAGGGAAAACCTTTCAAATATGTTATTGGACTTGTTTAACCTCTCAAGAAAAACTTTTCTTTTATCAGTATAACTAATTACCTAATTAATTTGCTTGATCTTTATTTTCTTGAAAAATGGTTTTCCAAGGTTATATGGCCAAAATTGAACTACAACCATTTGATAAATTCACCTAAAATTCTAACCAAAATTTGGAGATGTCATGTGATGTTTTTAAATCACTTTTATACAAAAATATCTTTTATTCATGTAATATGTTGAGCTCTGCATCAATTTTTCTTCTCTGGTCCAGAGTGCAATTTTGCACTACAACCCATTTAAATATTTCTTTCTGGACTCCACCAAAATTATGGGATGTTGGTAGTAGCATATGATTCAACATTATGCAAAAACCTAGTGTTGTTATGTGAAAATTTTGAGTGAATCAACCTCTTTTCCATTCTGGTCCAGCCTTGTGATTTCTACTGCAACCCTATTTATTTTTGCTCCAGTAACCTTGTGCCTTCTCCTACTTGTAGACAGCCCTACCAAACCCCTAAGTCCAGGAGCATGCACCCATTTGAATATTTTTCGTTCATGAAATAATGTCATTTATTTCCTGTCCAGAATTGTAGTTTTGCAAAACTTGCACTAACAAATTTGTGCTTTCCACCAAATTACCTCACCACCCTCTTGTGCATCCAAAGAGACACTGATCTGGAATATTTGGCCCCTCCAAGAAATGCCTAGGTGCCTGTGGCATTTTGTCAAACACCTGGAGTGCATGATCAGATTTGACATGAATGGTTGCTTGCATTATGAACTTGACCACCTGACCAAACCACCTTGTCCCTTGTTACCCTTACTAAACCTAGCCTAGTCCTGTTGCTTGCCAACCTCACCTGTGACCTGTAGCATGCCACGGCATTGTATCGAACACCTTCCGTGCGTGCATTGGACGCGCGCAGAGCGCGCGTATTGCACGAACCGCGCCCGAGCCGACACGCTGGCCCCCCTGGTTTTGGCCCACTCTGCAGAGCCACGCCACTCGCTATCCTTCTCACCATGTCACGCCAAGTAGGCCCTGGTGCCCTGCAGCACCGCCGTCAGAGCCGCTTGGCGGCATGCCCGCGGCCGCATCCGCCACCGCCATGGGCAGCGCCGCCCAAGCCACCCCAGCTCGCCACCTGCCCCTGAGAGCCGCACGAGCTTATCTCCTCGCTTGTCGGCTAGTTCTCGTCGCCTCCACGTCGCCCTGCAAGCTACAGAGAGGCGGTTCGCCGGCATCCTCATCCACCGCCGCGGAACCGACCTCGTCGCGCTATAAAAGGAGGTCCCCGAACTCCCCCGAGCACGCGGGCAACCTCAGGCCACCCCAAAGGCACTACCCTAGCTCGCATTCGACCCGGGGAGGCCTCCTTCCTCATCTCCGGCAACCGCAGCCGCCGCCATTGCCCCAGCCCTTCCAATGCCACCAGGGCCTCCCCCTCTCCGTTCTCTTCACCAAGAGCTTCCTCTTACTCCCGTGAACCAGTTCCCCTGCTCGATTTTATTCAGGGCTCACCGCGGGAGAAAAATCACCTTGCCCGACGGCCTCCGTTCGCCGCGAAGCTCGTCGCCGGCAGCCCCGTCCACCCCCGAGACCATAACGACTACCGGAGTGGCCGCCTTGATCCCCTGAGCCCACAGGTGACCTCCGTTTCCCGAACGGTGCCGCCGTTCGCCGGCGAGCATCGCCGGAGTTCCGCCTCCTCTCGAGGCAAAGGAAGAGGAGGGAAGTCAACTAGTCAAACCTGACCAGTGGGTCCCTAGGGCCCACTGTCAGTGACTCACGCGCCAGCCACGCTGGATAAGTGGAGGCGTAAAGGCTCAAGTACGTCTTCTCTGTGCGAAAGCGTAATCCCGTTCGAAGCGTTTTCTTTTCTGTTTTATTTAAATAACAGATTTGACCAGAACTTTGACTATCTATAACTCTTTGAATATAACTCCAAATGAATTGATTCTTTTTCCTACATCTCTTAAATTATGTCTAGTTTATTTTAAGATTTATTTGAAAATGTTCCAAACAACATTTTTGTACTATTTTTGAAATATGTGTTATTTGCATATTTTTGAAAATAGGATTTTTGGAGAAAGGAAGAAAACTTTCAAAAGTTTTGGAGAACACCCCACCTCTCCACACCTTTAAGGCAAGCATTCTGAACCCTGGAATAATATTTTTGGTGTGTTAGTTGACACGTTTATAACACCACCTTATTACGGAGAACTTGTTATTTCATGTGATATGGTCATTTGCATGGATGCATATTAGTGATTTCCTTGCAGTTGGAAATGAATATACTTGGGATGGCAATCATCCTCATGTGCCTTGCATGCATGCCGGAAAGGAATCCGGGAAAGCCTCTGCCTTGGGTAGGAGTGAGCTTGTCGCCGGTCCCCGTCGGGACGGTTATGTCCGGTATGGCATGGTAAGGTATATTGAGTGGTGATTTTGTTGGTTGAAATATATTTTGTTATACATGTCATGCAGGGAATTTATAAACCTCCTGAGTCGATCGTAGATCGAGTCTTGTTCCAGTAACCCCCATACTTGTTTTGTACTACCACTTGTCCCTGCCGTAGGTAGGGTACGGTTCAGTAAGTCATCAACCCCTTTCAAGCACACACTGTACAGAGAGGCCATGGTGGAAGACACCGGTTGTAGCCGGTAGGTAGGCCACCTGGTCCGGGGGCATGGGTGTTTCCGGTTGGGACCGAGAGGGGAGGCCACCCCTTAGAGCGCGCGATATAAATTTGATCCCATGCTACGCGAGGTTGTAGCCTCCCCACTTAGAGTTTGCTTGACAGGTGTCGTGGGTGATTCCAGACACCGGTGAGTTAAGCTGGTGTGTGCAAGTTAGGCGTGTTTTCAATAAAAAGGCCGTAGACGGAATTAGTCCCGATGGACTAAAGGAATCCGTTACTCGTGGGTAAAGTGTACACCCTCTGCAGAGATTAAAACCTATTCGAATAGCCGTGTCCATGGTTAAGGATTACAGTCTGGGATGGGTCAAGTGTTGGTCTTAGTGTCGGTCTTCGGAGGAGATATTGTTAAACCAAACTTGGATACCGACTAGTTACTTGTGAGGACCATGATTATTATTTTGTGATGGACTAACCGTTGCATTATCTGTATTATCGAGTATCCCTGGGACAGTTCTACCTCCTGGATATTCATTGTGATTATTTATTTTATAAGCCCTTTACGTGGTGTCGCTGAGACGCCCGACTGTGGCATTTCTCTTATAAGCCCTTTATGTGGTGTCGCTCAGACGCCCGACTGTGACATTTCTTTTAAATCCCTTTATGTGGTGTCGCTCAGATGCCCGACTGTGGCATTTCTTTTAAAGCCCTTTATGTGGTGTCGCTCAGACGCTCGACTGTGGCATTTCTTTTAAAGCCCTTTATGTGGTGTCGCTCAGACGCCCGACTGCGGCATTTTATTCCCACTCTATTACTTCTTATTCATGTTGCATGAAAATAACCTGCTTGCATGCATAAAAGATGTTTTATTTATGACTGACGATGTGATCATGGAATTTTTCAGTGCATGATTATCAATTATATTATACCTGTGTTCTTAATGTTTGCGAGTACATTCAAAGTACTCACTGGCTTGTCCCTGGCTATTGTCTTGGCCAGATTGCTTGCTTGGAGAGGAGCGTGGCGATGACAGCCTCGGGACCTAAGCAACGGTGATAGCAGCCTCGCGAAGATAGGAGTTAACCTGGTCAGCTATTCCTGTGGGAAATGGAGTCCCATAGACACTGTTGACTCACAAACCGCTTCCGCCATCGACCACCAGAAACCATTTGACGTACTCATAGGCCACAATGGTCTTGTACTACATATTTTGTATTTTTGCTTGGAATTTCTGTATCAAGTTGGTGCCTCATCAGCTAATAGTAATCCTGGGGCTGGTGAATACGACGGCCATTTTCTGGAAATCAATGTCCGGAAAAACCGGTCGTGACAGACTTGGTATCAGAGCCAGGTTGACCATTGGCTAATCCTATCTTAGTCGGGTCTATAAAATTAGGCAAACCAACCCACCAAACCATAACCAAACCCCATCCAAGATTCTCGTGCAAGATAGCCACACAGTAACCCAACACCTTTGGGCAGTCGGTGCCCAACCTTTCAACCTAACCTGTCGCTCATGCGCCAGTGATCGAATCCTAAATAGTCCTTTCTCCCAAACGTGCGAAGGAAGAATCCGTCCCCTTTTCCTATAAAGAGGGGCACTCTAGCCCCAACACAGCATAGCACAGCCTCTACCCCAAACCAAGCTACAATGCCTGGCCCTGTCGTGCACAATGAGACCACGGCAACCAACCTTGGAGGCTTTGTGACCATACTCGCAAACCTCACCCGTCGTGCCTATGCGTTAGAAGAGCCCCCAGAATATGTTGTGTACCAAGGACCCATGAGCGGTGAGAACCGTCAATTCTGGGCCACTGTACACATCTACGGTAGGGGTCTAGAGCCCGAGCGCCCCTACAGGTTCACCGGAAGGACAACTTCCTTTGAGCCTCAAGCCATCCAACTAGCTGCTCGAGAAGCTATAGTTCATCTCCGGCACTTGTCATCCAGAGTTAATTGTCGCTTGTTCCACTACTACCCCGGACGTGAAGGGTATGGTAGACCACCCCAACTTGCCAACGGAGATCACGAGACAGATCCTGCATTGTTGCACCTAGTGCGCTATGTAAGTGCACTAGAGGAACTGTGCGATCAAATCACTATTGATCTAATCACAGCTCGTGGAGAGCTGGTTCGTCGAGCCCCGGTGAGAGAAGAGAACGAGCCCAACGCCGACAACCCAGTCGTGCTGTTTGGACACCCGATCGAGTCCCTGAGATCTGCCCCAGCCATCGGCCAAGGTGCTGCGATAACCCCAGAAGTGCTTCGTCGCATATTGGGAGCACACTCCAACGGGGTTGTGGCCAACAATCCCCGAGATGGTCCTCATCGCTACCCCGAGCCTGCAGCCCCTCAACCCACT
This sequence comes from Triticum dicoccoides, assembly GCF_002162155.2. NCBI lineage: Eukaryota > Viridiplantae > Streptophyta > Magnoliopsida > Poales > Poaceae > Triticum > Triticum dicoccoides. The sequence goes on from NC_041382.1 coordinate 56,540,711, forward strand.
CCAGCTAATTCCGACGACGAGACCCGTGGAGAAGCCTCAACATCCACAAGGCACGCCCGCTTGGATGTAAACGAGGTAGACTAAGTCACCCGAGTCGTATCGAGTCCCAGTGTACCCTCGCTTTGTAATCGTGTGGCCTTGTAATTAAATGCCGCCTGTTGTCGTGCCTCTGTTTTGATAGTAGCCTTCCCTGGATACGCCAGTATGCAGTATAAGATTTCTATCCCAGACACAGTTACCAAAAACCTCCCCGACAACCCCCACAGTAACACATCACTATAGTGAAATGTGTGAATCTGTGGCTTGACCCCGACCCTTGGAACAGAGCTGAAATTTTTTCTTTACCATTCACCACAGTAAAAAAAGACCCAGCTCCGGTGCTATAAAAAGGCCACCGTGTGACCTTGCCAAGCACCTCTCACCTTGTGCACCACCCTCACAACCATTTCTTGCCATGTCGACCCCCAGCATTTACCTGAGAACCCCAGATGCAACCCAGGGTAGTTTTGTCAAGATATTGTGGGATTTTACCTGCAGTACCATGGGCGCTACCCAGCCACCCCAGTATGAGTTGTTCAAATCGATAATCACCCCTTCCACCTCGAGATATTGGGCAGCAGTACACATCCCTCCCGTAAACTCAAACCAAGATCCAACGAAGGTCTCCTTCATGGGGAAATCTATGCCAACCCCACATATGGCCATAGAAGCTGTTGCATACGAAGCGCTTGCTCGCCTTCGATCCGCAGTACCCTATGCCAGCGAACGAGGGTATTATTACTTCCCGAGCCATGCAGCACCTGGAGGAGTGACATCTTTTCCCGATGGATGAATTGAGAGAGACCCAGTCCTGGCCAACCTTGTCCAGTACGTCATCGCTCAAGAGCGTTTAACCCAACGTGTGATGGGTTATCTCCAAAGCCTCGCAGATTTAAATCCTCAGATCGCCATCGGCAGAGCACTAAGGCCCGACCAGGAGAGACACGTGCATCGACTGGTCAATCCACTTCCCCCGATAGAAGAGGAGTGTATCCCAGTACCAGAGATGTTTTCTAGGGACCCCGTCCAGTTACTGTTTCCATTTTAGACGTCACTGCGGTATTCATTATTGCAACATTTATTTATGTGTGTGACTTATGCGTGATACCCTGAGTTTGTACGACGAGTCAATTATTTGGCTTCTACTAATGTGTGTAGTTTTTGTTGTGGTTTATGCTCCTTTAAATTAACTATTTTTCCCTTGCAAAATCCTGGAGTGAGACCCAGGTTCCCATATTAGTGGAATTCCACAATTATGTCAACATATAAGAGCTTTTCAGCAAGTCCACATACTCAACTATCATATAGTCTGTCACAATTGCTGACACTCACGCAATACTTATGGGTATGGAGTTTTAATCGGACACAGAGAAAGATAGGGGCATATGTGACATCCCAAAATTTTGGCCTTGTTTTAATGAATTAAAATTTTTGCCAGGAATTAAAACTTTGATTTTTTTGGACTCCCTTTTGAAATTTTTTTGAAACATTTCCTTTCTTATTATCATTGAGTTGTTCCCTAAAGGGAAAACCTTTCAAATATGTTATTGGACTTGTTTAACCTCTCAAGAAAAACTTTTCTTTTATCAGTATAACTAATTACCTAATTAATTTGCTTGATCTTTATTTTCTTGAAAAATGGTTTTCCAAGGTTATATGGCCAAAATTGAACTACAACCATTTGATAAATTCACCTAAAATTCTAACCAAAATTTGGAGATGTCATGTGATGTTTTTAAATCACTTTTATACAAAAATATCTTTTATTCATGTAATATGTTGAGCTCTGCATCAATTTTTCTTCTCTGGTCCAGAGTGCAATTTTGCACTACAACCCATTTAAATATTTCTTTCTGCCTCCACCAAAATTATGGGATGTTGGTAGTAGCATATGATTCAACATTATGCAAAAACCTAGTGCTGTTATGTGAAAATTTTGAGTGAATCAACCTCTTTTCCATTCTGGTCCAGCCTTGTGATTTCTACTGCAACCCTATTTATTTTTGCTCCAGTAACCTTGTGCCTTCTCCTACTTGTAGACAGCCCTACCAAACCCCTAAGTCCAGGAGCATGCACCCATTTGAATATTTTTGGTTCATGAAATAATGTCATTTATTTCCTGTCCAGAATTGTAGTTTTGCAAAACTTGCACTAACAAATTTGTGCTTTCCACCAAATAACCTCACCACCTTCTTGTGCATCCAAAGAGACACTGATCTGGAAGATTTGGCCCCTCCAAGAAATGCCTAGGTGCCTGTGGCATTTTGTCAAACACCTGGAGTGCATGATCAGATTTGACATGAATGGTTGCTCGCATTATGAACTTGACCACCTGACCAAACCACCTTGTCCCTTGTTACCCTTACTAAACCTAGCCTAGTCCTGTTTCTTGCCAACCTCACCTGTGACCTGTAGCATGCCACGGCATTGTATCGAACACCTTCCGTGCGTGCAATGGACGCGCCCAGAGCGCGCGTATTGCACGAACCGCGCCTGAGCCGACACGCTGGCCCCCCTGGTTTTGGCCCGCTCTGCAGAGCCACGCCACTCGCTATCCTTCTCACCACGTCACGCCAAGCCGACCCTGGTGCCCTGCAGCACCGCCGTCAGAGCCGCTTGGCGGCATGCCCGCGGCCGCATCCGCCACCGCCATGGGCAGCGCCGCCCAAGCCACCCCGGCTCGCCACCTGCCCCTGGGAGCCGCACGAGCTTATCTCCTCGCTCGTCGGCTAGTTCTCGTCGCCTCCACGTCGCCCTGCAAGCTACAGAGAGGCGGTTCGCCGGCATCCTCATCCACCACCGCGGAACCGACCTCGTCGCGCTATAAAAGGAGGTCCCCGAACTCCCCCGAGCACGCAGGCAACCTCAGGCCACCCCAATGGCACTCCCCTAGCTCGCATTCGACCCGAGGAGGCCTCCTTCCTCATCTCCGGCAACCGCAGCTGCCGCCATTGCCCCAGCCCTTCCAACGCCACCAGGGCCTCCCCCTCTCCGTTCTCTTCACCAAGAGCTTCCTCTTACTCCCGTGAACCAGTTCCCCTGCTCGATTTTGATCAGGGCTCGCCGCGGGAGAAAAATCACCTTGCCCGACGGCCTCTGTCCGCCGCGAAGCTCGCCGCCGGCAGCTCCATCCACCCCCGAGACCATAACGACTACCGAAGTGGCCGCCTCGATCCCCTGAGCCCACAGGTGACCTCCGTTTCCCGAACGGTGCCGCCGTTCGCCAGCGAGCATCGCCGGATTTCCGCCTCCTCTCGGGGCAAAGGAAGAGGAGGGAAGTCAACTAGTCAAACCTGACCAGTGGGTCCCCCGGGCCCACTGTCAGTGACTCACGCGCCAGCCACGCTGGATAAGTGGAGGCGTAAAGGCTCAAGTACGTCTTCTCTGTGCGAAAGCGTAATCCCGTTCGAAGCGTTTTCTTTTCTGTTTTATTTCAATAACAGATTTGACCAGAACTTTGACTATGTATAACTCTTTGAATATAACTCCAAATGAATTGATTCTTTTTCCTACATCTCTCAAATTCTGTCTAGTTTATTTTAAGATTTATTTGAAAATTTTCCAAACAACGTTTTTGTACTATTTTTGAAATATGTATTATTTGAATATTTTTGAAAATAGGATTTTTGGAGAAAGGAAGAAAACTTTCAAAAGTTTTGGAGAACACCCCACCTCTCCAAACCTTTAAGGCAAGCATTCTGAACCCTGGAATAATATTTTTGGTGTGTTAGTTGACACGTTTATAACACCACCTTATTTCGGAGAACTTGTTATTTCATGTGATATGGTCATTTGCATGGATGCATATTAGTGATTTCCTTGCGGTTGGAAATGAATATACTTGTGATGGCAATCATCCTCATGTGCCTTGCATGCATGCCGGAAAGGAATCCGGGAAAGCCTCTGCCTTGGGTAGGAGTGAGCTTGTCGCCGGTCCCCGTCGGGACGGTTATGTCCGGTATGGCATGGTAAGGTATATTGAGTGGTGATTTTGTTGGTTGAAATATATTTTGTTATACATGTCATGCAGGGAATTTATAAACCTCCTGAGTCGACTGTAGATCGAGTCTTGTTCCAGTAACCCCCATACTTGTTTTGTACTACCACTTGTCCCTGCCGTAGGTAGGGTACGGTTCAGTAAGTCATCAACCCCTTTCAAGCACACACCGTACAGAGAGGCCATGGTGGAAGACACCGGTTGTAGCCGGTAGGTAGGCCACCTGGTCCGGGGGCATGGGTGTTTCCGGTTGGGATCGAGAGGGGAGGCCACCCCTTAGAGCGCGCGATATAAATTTGATCCCATGCTACGCGAGGTTGTAGCCTCCCCACTTAGAGTTTGCTTGATAGGTGTCGTGGGTGATTCCAGACACCGGTGAGTTAAGCTGGTGTGTGCAAGTTAGGCGTGTTTTCAATAAAAAGGCCGTAGACGGAATTAGTCCCGATGGACTAAAGGAATCCGTTACTCGTGGGTAAAGAGTACACCCTCTGCAGAGATTAAAACCTATTCGAATAGCCGTGTCCATGGTTAAGGATTACAGTCTGGGATGGGTCAAGTGTTGGTCTTAGTGTCGGTCTTCGGAGGAGATATTGTTAAACCAAACTTGGATACCGACTAGTTACTTGTGAGGACCATGATTATTATTTTCTGATGGACTAACCGTTGCATTATCTGTATTATCGAGTATCCCTGGGACGGTTCTACCTCCTGGATATTCATTGTGATTATTTATTTTATAAGCCCTTTACGTGGTGTCGCTGAGACGCCCGACTATGGCATTTCTCTTATAAGCCCTTTATGTGGTGTCGCTCAGACGCCCGACTGTGGCATTTCTTTTGAAGCCCTTTATGTGGTGTCGCTCAAACGCCCGACTGTGACATTTCTTTTAAAGCCCTTTATGTGGTGTCGCTCAGACGCCCGACTGTGGCATTTATTTTAAAGCCCTTTATGTGGTGTCGCTCAGACGCCCGACTGTGGCATTTCTTTTAAAGCCCTTTATGTGGTGTCGCTCAGACGCCCGACTGCGGCATTTTATTCCCACTCTATTACTGCTTATTCATGTTGCATGAAAATAACCTGCTTGCATGCATAAAAGATGTTTTATTTATGACTGACGATGTGATCATGGAATTTTTTAGTGCATGATTATCAATTATATTATACCTGTGTTCTTATTGTTTGCGAGTACATTCAAAGTACTCACTGGCTTGTCCCTGGCTATTGTCTTGGCCAGATTGCTTGCTTGGAGAGGAGCGTGGCGATGACAGCCTCGGGACCTAAGCAACGGTGATAGCAGCCTCGCGAAGATAGGAGTTAACCTGGTCAGCTGTTCCTGTGGGAAATGGAGTCCCATAGACACTGATGACTCACAACCCGCTTCCGCCATCGACCACCAGAAACCATTTGTTGTACTCATAGGCCACAATGGTCTTGTACTACATATTTTGTATTTTTGCTTGGAATTTCTGTATCAAGTTGGTGCCTCATCAGCTAACAGTAATCCTGGGGCTGGTGAGCACGACGGCCATTTTCTGGAAATCAATGTCCGGAAAAACCGGTCGTGACAACATATAGTTTTGTCTCCCAACATTTTACCTCTAGAGTAATGTCAACAATAATAGTTCATGAAAACTCACATCCAATTAGCCATATATACCAGGATCTTTCCAACATACTGTGCTTGCCAAAGGATGAAATGTAAAAAGGAAGGGTGAAGATCACCATGACTCTTATGCAAGGTAGGAGATAAAAGTAAAAGATAGGACCTTCGCAGAGGGAAGTAGAGGTTGTCATGCGCTTTTATGGTTTGATGCACAAAATCTTAGTGCGAAAGAACGTCACTTTATATTGCCACTTGTGATATGGACCTTTATTATGCAGTATGTCGCTTTTATTTCTTCCATATCACACGCTCGTATAAAGTTTATTTTCTCCCACACTAATAAGTCATACATATTTAGAGAGCAATTTTTATTGCTTTGCACCGATGACAACTTACTTGGAGGATCTTACTCAATCCATAGGTAGGTATGGTGGACTCTCATGGGAAAACTGGTTTAAGGGTATTTGGAAGCACAAGTAGTATCTCTACTTGGTGCAATGAATTTGGCTAGCATGAGAGGGAAAGGCAAGCTCAACCATGTTGGATGATCCATGACAATATAATTTATCTCAGATGTAAGAAAACATAACCCATTACGTTGTCTTCCTTGTCCAACATCAACTCTTTAGCATGTCATATTTTAATGAGTGCTCACAATCATAAAAGATGTCCAAGATAGTATATCTATATGTGAAGACCTCTCTTTCTTTATTACTTCCTATTAATTGCAATGATGACCAAAACTATGCTTGTCAACTCTCAACAACTTTTATTCATCATATGTTTTCTATGTGAGCTCATTACTCTCCATAAGACTCACATGATCTCTTTGTTTCTTTTTATTTCTTTCTCTCTTCTTTTATTCCCTTAGGATCATGGAAAAATAATCAAGCCCTTGACTCAACACTAATCTTTATTATATAGCTCACGGACTTGATTACATAGAAGGATTATAAAGCAAAACTCACAACTAGATCATACTAAGAACTTTTATTCTACTAGATCAAGATATTACCAAAAGGATCGAACTAAGAAAACGGTAAACATAAAAGTGATGGTGATACGATACCGGGGCACTCCCCCAAGCTTGGCAGTTGCCAAGGGGAGTGCCCATACCCATGTGATTATGTCTCCTTTGTTGGTGGAGATGCTGATGGTTTTGTTGATGGCGTAGGCTTCTTCCTTAATTTGCGCTTGAGGACAGAATTTTGGTCCCTTAGGTCCTCAATCTCCTGTTCCAGGCTCAGTATCTTTTTGCATAGTTCTTGCTTGTTTTCCTGCAAGAGGCGAAAAGGGATAAACTCGATCCACTACAGGAATCAGCTACTTTGCCGTCAGCCATGGCGGACGGCAAAGGCATGGATGGCTGACGGCAAAGGTCTTTGTCGTCCTCCGCGGACGGCAAAAGGTGACGACAAAGTAAGGTTCGGCAAAGAGGTACTTTGCCGTCTGCTTCGGGCGGCTGACGGCAAAGGAGCCTTTGCCATCAGCAGCGGACGGCAAAGAGTGCAGACGACAATAAGTGCGCTGTTACTCTGTTAGGTGGCTAACGGCAGGCCTTTGCCGTCCGCCGCTGACGGCAAACTTCGGAAGGCCTTTGCCGTCCGCCGTGTGATGTCAGCCGACGTCACTACATGGCAGGCCTTTGCCGTCCGCCATTGTAGGCAAAGTTTTTGCTCTTTGCCGTCCGCCGCGGACGGAAAAGCCTTTGCCATCAGCCACTGTAGGCAAACTGACCAAATTGGTCAGCCTCCCAGGAAGCACAGCTGCCTGCCACGTGGCCTCTTTGCCGTCCGCTGCTGATGGCAAAGAGCTCTTTGCCGTCAGTGGCAGACGGCAAAGAGCCTGCATATTGGCTCTTTTTTCTGTTTTTTTGAATCCAACAATTTTCAGAGCAAATATATATGACATATATAGATATATTTCCATATCAGATATCCAGCACATAAGTTTCATATCACATATCACATAAGTTTCATCCATACACATTGTTCATACCTAAGCAAGTTCCATCCATATACATATTACAATAGGAAGTTCCATCATAGCAAGCTAGATACAATGCAAAGTTTCATGAAAGGAAAAGCAAGCACTCCATCATAGCAAGCTAGGTTCCATGAAGTGAATGAAATCTGCAAAATGGTAAATAAGAAAGTTAGAAATAGGTGACTAGAACAAGAAGAAGACTAGAACAAGAAGTATATGTCATTTATGAGCTAACTTAGTTGAAATGGATCATATATGAGCTAACTAAGTTGAAATGGGTTGTTTATGAGCTAACTTAGTTGAAATGGATCATTTATGAGCTAACTTAGTTGAAATGGGTCATTTATGAGCTAACTAAGGTGAAGGGCATCGTTTTTGAGCTAACTAAGGTGAAATGAATAGTTTTTGAGCTAACTAAGGTGAAATGGATCATTTATGAGCTAACTTAGGTGAAATGGATCATTTATGAGCTAACTTACTTGAAATGGGTCGTTTATGAGCTAACTAAGGTGAAATGGATCTTTTTGAGCTAACTAAGGTGAAATGGATTGTTTTTGAGCTAACTTAGGTGAAATGGATCATTTATGAGCTAACTTAGTTGAAATGGATCATTTATGAGCTAACTAAGGTGAAATGGATCTTTGTGAGCTAATTAAGGTGAAATGGATTATTTTTGAGCTAACTTAGGTGAAATGGATCATTATGAGCTAACTTAGGTGAAATGGATCATTATGAGCTAACTAAGGTGTTTTTGAGCTAACTAAGGTGAAATGGATCTTTTTTGAGCAAACCTAGGTGAAATGGATCATTTAAGAGCTAATTTAGGTGAAATGGATCATTTTTAGCTAACTTAGGTGAAATGGATCGTTTAGGAGCTACTATAGGTAAATTGGGTCATTTTAGAGCTAACTTGGATAAACTGGATCATTTATAAGCTAACCTAGGTAAGATGGGTCATTTTGGAGCTAACCTAGGTAAAATGGATCGTTTATGAGCTAACTAAGTTAATTATGCAATTTTTGACATAAGTAAGCTAAGTACATATCGTTTTAGAGCTAACTTAGGTAGAATGGATGGTTTATGAGGTCAGTAAGCTTATTAAGTCATTTTGGAGGAAAAGAAGCTAACTCTAGGTCATTATGGTAAGCATATTGGAGGAAATAAAGCTAAGTCTAGGTCTTTATGCATTTGTTAAGCAAAACACTAGAGAAACTTACCGTGATCACGGAGGTGTAGGACCGGGCTGGCTCGCGCCGGTAGCTGGAGAAGGAGCGGGCTGGCTCGCGCCGGTAGCTGGAGAAGGAGCGGGCTGGCTCTCGCCGGTAGCTGGAGAAGGATCATGCGATGCGTTTCTGGAGTTAAGCTGCACCAAAGATCATTTCCAATGTCTCGTTAGCATTATGACACTCAAATGTTAAGACTAGCAAGTAATGTCCATTCAAATTAAACTCACCGTGCTCCCAGGAGCAATCACTGGCATCGGCGGAGCGGTCTGACCGGACTTCTCGCACACAGACTGCACATTTGGTTTTCACAACAGAGTCATACTAGTTAGTAATGAGACTCAAATGTTAAGACTAGCAAGTAATCTGCAGAAGAAACTTACCACAAGGAGCTCGTACATGGCCCTTGCCTGCATGTCATTCCGTGCCCTCTCCTCCTCCAACATCTTTGTCGTCCTCTCCTCTAACTCCCGCTGCCTCTCCGCCGCCTCCGCCAGAAGTTTCTCCGTTCTATCTCTCTCACTCTGTATAGCAGCCTGCAACACCACTCACATGACCATTTGTAATCATTGATGGAAGCGCACACAATGTAATGGAGAAAGATAGATGAGTACGTATAACTAACCTTGAAGGCAAGTTGGACTGGCTGTTCACGAGGCCTTATCTCAGGAGCGGAGCTCGACTGGCGCGCCTTGATCTCCGGGAGAGTTCTAGGACAACGGATAAGTCCATCTCCCATGGCTATGGAGCCATGGGACCTCCCGCCACCAGATATCATCAGCAGCTCTGTATCAATGGGACCCTGGCTCGGGTTAAAGTCCTCCCCTTTCCTCGCCTTCCCCTGATCTCTATATTGCACGAGCTTGTCATGGGCGGAGATGTTGGTGAAGTTCTTTGGATCATCGAGGTCAGACGCAGAGAATGCCTTGACTTTCTTGTAAGGGCCAGTGTGGGCCATGGCATACAGGTCGTACACCTCTGGCACCTTATCCGCCTTATTATAGCGTGCCTGAAAGAGAGAAACAAAGTAAATTAGTAATTAAAGGGCTAAAGCTAGTATGATGAATGAATTGCATGAATCATGAAGCAAACCACATACCCAGTTCCGCCCATACTGAAATAAGTTGGAGCTGCCTTGGTGGTGTGGCACACCTTCCATTTGGGCACGTTTGTCCTTGGCCTCTTTGTGGGTGGCCAGCCATTCTTCTGAGCACCACGCATTGACCAACACCTCCCAACAATCCATCCGATCCGCACACCATCTCGGAGGGGCCTAAGTTAGCAAATAGAAACTTGAGCGCTAAGGCTATGAATTACTAAATGATGGAAGTAAGTACAAGGCCTTAAGAATTACCTTCATGTACTTCTCCTTACTCAAGAACTTATTGCGGCACTCCTGCTTGGGCTTCTTGATACCACGCCCGGCGTAGTAGCCTCGAACAGCCTGCACCCGAACCTCATGACGTAAGTTCTGAAGTAGGCGCTTGCACTCCTTGTGGATAACATGATCCGCCTCCTCCTCGTATCCCTCCTCATACCTGTAGAATTTCTGCAATCAAATGAGACGATACTGATTAATACAATTAATAACTAGCTAGTTGAAGATTTTTAATTGTGTAAAGGAGCAATTACCCAAAACTTTCTGATCACGACGTCTGCCCTCGTCTTGCACAAGACACCGTCGATAATCTCACCCGGCGGGGCTGGGGCAGCCAAGTAGTGCTCCCAAGTCAATCCAACCTCTGGAAGCCGACCCTCACCAGGAAACATGACAAACCCCGGGAAGTTTTGCCGAATCATAACTCCAAGGACGAAGTTGGGCCGGCGGACACTTTCATGGTGGTCCCAACCCCTGCAGCATGACAAGGCCAACACATCAGTTATTTGAAGAAACGTGAATGCAGAAGGTACAAAAAGATTAAATGCACTTACCTCTCCCCATCAGGGAAAATCAACCACCTCTGCTCGCGGGTCGCCGGCACGGACGGGAGCCGTGTAGCACCATGCTGGTAGACGTTGCCCCCCTCCTCCCCCTCCTCATCAGTCGGCTCCCCGCCATCATCAGCATGGCCACTCGGCTCCCCGCCATCCTCAGGCTGACCCGACCAGGTACCCCATCCAGACGTGTGCTCCTCCGGGGTCTCGTGGGCCCAAGTCTCGTGGACTGAAGGCCCATCGACCCGAGGCTCGTGGGCCGAAGACTCGTGGACCGGAGGCTCGTGGACCGGAGTCCGTGCAGCCTCCTCCTTAGGCGAGTCCACCCTAGCAGTCACGTGCTCGGGTGAAACAGCTGGGGGCGGTGGCGAGGAAGGCGCCGTAAGAGTCACCCTACCTCCTCTCCCGCGACCACGTGCTCCACCTCCTCTCTTCTTCTTACCTCGTCCCCTGCTGGGCACCGCGGTCTACGAAGAAGGGCCCGGCGGTGTCGCCATACTATCCAGCAACGCTCGGCAGAGAGGTGTGTGTGGAATGGAAGACCTCGCACCACGCACCGACGAAGAAGGGGCCTCGGCGCGCTCCCGACCAGCACCCACCATCTTTCAACACCTGCCATGACAAAGAATAAACGAAATTAGTACAACATAAAAAAAGTACCGACATGAATAATAATATGTATAACACTTAAGTGTATCATCATCAAGTACAACATAAAAAAATTGAATACCTGACACTAGTAATAATCTCGATCAGTATCATCAATAAATGCATAATCATCATCATCACTATAATCAATGATGGGCTCATAGGGTTCATTGGCATCAACATGTGCAAGGCCACCTTGACGTAATCGGTCAAGCATTGACAGGTCATCCGCAGCAGTAACCTCTTCTTGTTCCGGCTCTTCTTGTTCCTCCTCTGGGGTGATGTCGGATTCATTGTCGCTGTCTACTTCAATGTTTTGGGGTGAAGTATAGCGGTTCTTGAAACGCTTTTTGGAAAGACGTGTCTCTTGGAAGAATTCTCCTTCATATGTGTCTGGGTTAATGTGAGGTTCATAATCCTCTTCCTTTGGGGGAGAAAGTCTAGCACGTGGCGACACTTCATAAACGACATCCCAACCTTTCAGATTTGGATTAGTTTGGCAGGCCCACAGTAGATAGAATACTTGGGTCGCCTGTTGAGCCATAATATAGACATCAGGAACATCTAAATGAGTGCTTTGGTTGATTTCAACTAGCCCTATATGTTCATGAGTCCTTCTAGTCTCCTTCGGCTGAAACCAATAACATTTGAAGACTACGACATTCGGTGGGTTTTCACCATAGAACAGAAGTTCATAAATTGCTTCAACTCTCCCATAATACTTGGTACCTCCTTCGCCGATAGCAGATACACAACAATTTGTAGACTTTCGGTCGGCCATAGATAGCTCTTTGCCATAGGTACGAAAGCGATACCCGTTGATGTCGTACTTGTCAAATGAACGGACCTTATAGTCAAAACCATTAGCGACTTGTCTCAATTCGGCATCCATAGACTCTGAATTAGCCTACAAGTTTAATATGAAAGGATTGTTGCATTATGCACAAATTAGCGAATGAAATGAAATTGTCTAATAGAAATTACCGTTTGTTTGAAGCAAGAGATGAAACCGGGATAGCCGCCTCCTTGCTTTGTGAGAAGCTCATACTCTTCGACGGAATCCTTTTGGATCTCCGCTCCATACAAGAATATGGCGAGGTATCGACTGTATGACATATCCAGGAATAAGAGTAGTTCAAAGGAAATAGAAGTTGCGAAACAATGTACCGAGAACTTACTCGATGTACGGCCGCACTTCTATCAGGTTGTTGAAGATATACAATGAAATGGTCCGCCATTCTTCGTTATCCAAAGATACTGGATGTGAAACACTAGCTGGTGCGAGATTCCCTTTGAATAGGCTGAGGTTGGATCCACCCTTTTTAGGCTCGTCAGCATTGTACCGAGGCTTCGGATTATGCAAATGACGATTTTTGGCTTCGTAGTGCGCTGTTACGAAGTTTGCCGCCTCCTCTGTGATGAATGCCTCAGCCATCGATGCTTCAATTCTACATTTATTTTTACATTTTTCTCGAAGCGTCTTCTGCATCCTCTCAGTTGGGTAGGACCAACGATTTTGCACGGGCCCCCCCAATCTTGCCTCGGTCGGGAGATGCAAAATCAAATGCTGCATTGGATTAAAGAAGCCCGCTGGAAAGATCTTCTCTAACTTGCAGATCAACTCCGGCGCCAACTCTTCCATTTCTTCTAGCACGCCAAGTGATAGTTCTTTTGCACAAAGAACACGGAAGAAATAGCTGAGTTCTGCCAGTACTAGCCATTCATCCTCAAGGATGAAGCCACGCAACATCAGTGGCATTACCCGCTCAATCCATATGTGCCAATCATGACTCTTGAGACCAAATATCTTCAGTTTATCAAGATTCGCTCCCCTCTTTAGATTCGCTGCATACCCATCGGGGAACATCAACTGCTGTTGCACCCACAAGAGAATTTCCCTCATAGCTGGTCTTCCAAGATTGAACCATGCCTTTGGCTTCGTCCAGTTCTGCTTTCCTTTCGGTTCTTTCATGTTTTGTAACGGCCTATCACATAGCGCCTCCAGATCGACTCTAGCCTTAGTATTATCCTTTGACTTTCCATCTATGCCGAACAATGTACCAAAAAGTGCCTCGGCGATATTCTTCTCAGTGTGCATCACGTCGATGTTGTGTGGGCAAAGGAGGTCTTTGAAGTAAGGCAGATCCCATAAGCATGTTTTGTGAGTCCACGCGTGCTTAGTATTATACCCCTTGAAGTACCCTGGACGTTGTGGATCTGGCTCGAGAGCGTTTAACTGATCTAGGGTCTGTTGGCCTGTCAATGCAGGTGGTGCAGAGTTTTGACAACTCTACCCCTGATGAAGTTCTTCTTGTCTTTCCTGAACTTATGGCGAGGATCCAGGAACTGTCTATGCATGTCGAAGCAAGAAAACTTGCGACCGGCTTGAAGCCAACGAAACTCAAGAGCTCCCTTGCATGTGGGGCACGGGAACCTTCCATGCACACACCAGCCAACGAATAGTGCATACGCCGGCAAGTCATGCGTCGAGTACATGTACCAGACACGCATTATGAAGTTCCGTTTGCTAAAGGCGTCGTATGTCTTGAACCCATTATCCCAGGCTTCTTGCAATTCGTCCTTAAGCGGCTGCATGTACACATTCATATTTTTGCCCGGATAGTTGGGTCCTGGAATTATCAACGTCAAGAAAATGTTCTTTCTTTGCATAATCTGTCCGGGGGGGAGATTGAGTGGAAAGACAAATACGGGCCAACAACTGTATTGGGCTGCCGTCATACCAAACACACTGAACCCATCCGTGCTGATGCCGACTCGAGGATGCCTCGGATCTGCCGCTTTGTCAGCATGCAATTCATCAAACTTTTTCCACACAACACCATCTGATGTGTGTACCATCATCAGATTCCCATCTGCATCTAGTTCGGTTCTTTTGCCTGTTTTGTGCCATGTCATCTGTCTGACCGTCTCTTCGACCATGAAAAGACGTTGAAGTCTTGGTACGATTGGCATATACCGAAGAACACTAACGGGGATTTTGGTCTGTGTCTTCTCACCCATACCGTTGTCTACCACAATATACCTGGAAGACTTGCAAATGGGACAATAGTACAAGTCCACATAGTCAAGCCTAAATAAGGCACATCCTTTCTCATAGGCATGTATCTTCTCATAGGGCATCTTCAGTGCACGGAGGATTTTTTCCGACTGGTACCGGTTTGCAGGCATTACATGGCCTTTGGGTAGAAAGCGTCCAAATACTGTCATAATTGCGTCATAGCATTCTCTGCCCAAGTTGAACTGAGCCTTCAGAGCCATTACTTGTGAGATGGCATCCAACTGACAAAGCTCAGTGTGCTCGTGGAGCGGACGTTTCGAAGACTCCAACATTTCATTGAAGGCCTTTGCAGATTCCTCCATCTCCTCGTCCGAATCCCGAGCATCATCATAGCCTTGCACCATGTTTTCCATCTCGGTACCATGCTCGTCGGTGCAACGACAATCCACCTCAGCTCGGTCACGTTGGGCAGACTCACCATGAAATGTCCACACCGTATAATCGGGCGTAAAACCACTCTTCTGCAGGTGTTTGCCCATTTCAGCCTCTGTCTTCTTTTCCCAATTGCCGCACCGGAAACAGGGGCACCAGGTTTTCTTTTGGCCATTTGCAAATGCGGCTTGCACAAACCCCTTAGTTTTTGTGAAACATTCAGCACTCCATTTGTTCTACCAGTGTGACCGGTATACATCCACGCATGGTCACTCATCTTGACTTTCAGAGCTACTCGGCACACAACAATTATATATGTAATTCACCATGTATATATTCATCAGTTGATCTACTTTGTCAATTTTATTACGTCCATGCAACCTACACTCTAATAGGTAATGATAGCTCCTAATCCCACCCGTGTATGTGTAGATTGGGTTCATTTTCCCATGCTATGCTCCGGATCCGACGCAAAATTTCGGCAGCACCTCCCCGCTGTTCTCCTGATACACGTCTTTGCAATAAACAGAGAGGATGTGTACCCGGAGAACAACAGGGGAGGCACTGATGAAATATATGCGTCGGATCCGGAGCAAGGCATATGGGAAAACGAACCCAATCTACACATACTCGGTCTGTCCATGGATAGCGTTGGACAATTCGAAAGAATCAAGGTTATAAATATGCAAATGCATGCATATTTATAACTATGACGCTTTCGAACGGGAGACACATATTGGTTACGCATACTGATGATTCAAGACACATATATAGCTAGCTATCAAGTTTCATCGGAATAGATCAAATAATTAATGGGGGAGGAGGACTTGTCATTTGTGCTCACCCACGAACGAAGGGGCAGAGCTCGTCAAACGCACGGCGAGGTCGTCGAACACCAAACCTCGCAGCGATGAAACAACTGCACATTTAAAACTACACGATCAACACAATTATATATGATGTTTTTCATAACAAAATCGAAAAAATATATGACCTAACTAATAATTCACAAATATATGACCGCGTCGGCCTCTGGAAGGCCAAAGAACACCTTTTCGGGAGGTGTCGGTGGTCGGGGTGTCCTGTCGGTGTCGGGGTGTCGTGTCGGGGTCGGGGTGCTGTTTCGGGGTCGGGGTGTCGTGTTGATGTCGGGGTAG
>NC_041382.1:56557876-56567480 GCF_002162155.2 Triticum dicoccoides
GGCGGCAAGTGGTGGGGGCGGCGGCGCGCGTGTGTGGGAGGGAAACAGAGAGACAGGGGGGTGGGGCGCGCCGGCCGTTAGATACGTTTAATCTTTGCCGTCCGCCACCTTTGCCGTCCGCTAATGTGCGCTTTGCCGTCCGCTAGCAGACGACAAAGAGGGGAGCCGTTAAGTATTTTTTAACCAGCTCCTCAGTGGGGCCATTCTTTGCCGTCTGCTTTCAGGTAGCTGATGGCAAAGAGCTGGCAGATGGAAAAGTAGCTGATTCCAGTAGTGATCTTAGGTTTCTTTACCCTATCCGGGAGGCTTGACTTTTTGAACTCCACATGCATGTCCCCAGGTTGAGGTAGTGGGACTTCATCTTCATCTGAGCTCATCTCCTCCTTTCCCTTGGGTTCATAGTCCTCTTCTTCTTCCGTAGTCCAACCACAATGCTCCACATCCCATAGACCTTAGGATCTGCAAGGTAATTAGCCACATAGCTTTCTCCTTCTGAATCCTGGGACGACATGTTGCTCTGTCTGCAGCAGGACAACTCAAAACAAAGACAAGAGATATTTGCGAGATACGGGAGTCAAAACCCCCGGGAGATTATATAATGAATTTTTACTGACCAAAATACGTGTCGTGTACGAAAACGGAGTCCGGAGAACACACGAGGTGCCCATGAGGTAGGGGGTGCGCCCAGGGGGTAGGGCGCACCCTCCACCCTCGTGGAGCCCTCGTGTCCTTCCTGGACTGCTTCTTATTTTTCTATTTTTCTAAATATTCCAAAACGGAGAAATATTGCCTTAAAAACTGTTTTGGAGTCGGTTTACTTACCGTACCACATACCTATTCGTTTTCGGAGTCTGAAACGTTCCGGAAAGTGTCCCTTATGTATTCTTCCGGGGTTACGGTTTCAATAACATTGGTTTCAATATTTATGGGATTACCTGAGATATAATGTTTGATTCTTTGACAGTTCACCACCTTCGGATTTGTGCCTTGAAAGTTGTTGATTTTTATGGCACCGGAACGGTAGACCTCCTCGATAATGTAAGGACCTTCCCATTTAGAGAGAAGTTTTCCTGCAAAAAATCTTAAACGAGAGTTGTATAGAAATACATAATCACCTACATTAAACTCACGCTTTTGTATTCTTTTATCATGCCATTTTTAACTTTTTCTTTAAACAACTTGGCATTTTCATAGGCTTGGGTTCTCCATTCATCAAGTGAGCTAATATCAAATAACATCTTCTCACCGGCAAGTTTGAAATCATAATTGAGTTCTTTAATAGCCCAATATGCCTTGTGTTCTAGTTCGAGAGGTAAGTGACATGCTTTTCCATAAACCATTTTATACGGAGACATACCCATAGGATTTTTATATGCAGTTCTATAGGCCCATAATGCATCATCAAGTTTCTTGGACCAATTCTTTCTAGATCTATTAACAGTCTTTTGCAAAATTAATTTGAGCTCTGTATTACTCAATTCTACTTGACCACTAGACTGAGGATGATAAGGAGATGCAATTCTATGATTAACATCATATTTAGCAAGCATTTTACGGAAAGCACCATGAATAAAATGTGAACCACCATCAGTCATTAAATAACTAGGGACTCCAAATCTTGGAAAAATAACTTCTTTAAGCATTTTAATAGAAGTGTCATGATCAGCACTACTAGTTGGAATAGCTTCTACCCACTTAGTAATGTAATCAACAGCAACTAAAATATGTGTATATCCATTAGAGGAAGGAAAGGGTCCCATAGAGTCAAAGCCCCAAACATCAAATGGTTCAATAACAAGTGAATAATTCATAGGCATTTCTTGACGTCTACTAATATTACCAATTCTTTGACATTCATCACAAGATAAGACAAACTTACGGGCATCCTTGAAGAGAGTAGGCCAATAAAAACCAGATTGCAATACCTTATGTGCAGTTCTATCTCCAGCATGGTGTCCTCCATAAGCTTCGGAGTGACACTTGCGTAGGATCTGTTCCTATTCGTGCTCAGGTACACAACGTCTAATAACACCATCTACTCCTTCTTTATAAAGATGGGGGTCATCCCAAAAGTAATGCCTCAAATCATAGAAGAACCTTTTCTTTTGCTGGTATGTGAAACTAGGTGGTATAAACTTAGCAACAATGTAATTAGCATAATCAGCATACCATGGAGCAGTATGAGAAGCATTTATGACATTTAATTGCTCATCAGGAAAGCTATCATCAATAGGAAGTGGGTCATCAAGCACATTTTCTAACATAGACAAGTTGTCTGCAATGGGGTTCTCAGCTCCCTTTCTATCAACAATATGTAAATCAAATTCTTGTAGCAAGAGAACCCATCTAATAAGTCTAGGTTTAGCATCTTTCTTTTCCATAAGATATTTAATAGCAGCATGATCAGTGTGAATAGTTACTTTAGAATCAACAATATAAGGTCTGAACTTATCACAAGCAAATACAATTGCTAAGAATTCTTTTTCAGTAGTAGCATAATTTGTTTGAGCATTGTCTAGGGTTTTACTAGCATATTGAATAACATTTAATTTCTTATCAACTCTTTGCCCTAGAACAGCACCTACAACATAATCACTAGCATCACACATAATTTCAAAGGGTAAATTCCAGTCAGGTGGCTGAACAATAGGTGCAGAGACCAATGCTTTCTTAAGTATTTCAAATGCTTCTACACAATCATCATCAAAAACAAATGGTATATCTTTTTGTAATAAATTAGTCAGGGACCGAGAAATTTTTGAGAAGTCTTTAATGAACCTCCTATAAAATCCGGCGTCACCAAGGAAACTTCTTATAGCTTTGATGTCCTTGGGACATGGCATCTTTCCAATAGCATCAACCTTGGCTTTATCAACTTCAATACCTCTTTCAGAGACTTTATGCCCCAAGACAATACCTTCATTAACCATAAAGTGGCACTTTTCCCAATTCAAGACAAGATTAATTTCTTCACATCTGCAAAACTCGATAAAGGTTGCTCAAGCAATCATCAAAAGAAGATCCATAGACGGAGAAATCGTCCATGAAAACCTCACAAATCTTTTCACAAAAGTCAGAGAATATAGCCATCATGCATCTTTGAAAGGTAGCATGTGCATTACATAAACCAAAAGGCATGCGTCTATAAGCAAAAGTACCAAAAGGGCAAGTAAAAGTAGTTTTTGATTGATCTTTGGCTGACACAGGTATTTGAGAGAAACCAGAATAACCATCTAAAAAGCAAAAATGTGTATGTTTGGATAATCTTTCTAGCATTTGATCGATAAAAAGGTAAGGGGTAATTATCCTTTTTAGTTTCCTTATTTAATTTGCGGAAATCAATTACCATCCTATAACCTGCAATAATTCTTTGAGGAATCAATTCATCTTTATCATTAGGAACGACAGTAATACCTCCCTTCTTAGGGACACAATGGACAGGACTTACCCACTGACTATCAGCAATGAGATAGATTATACCTGCCTCAAGGAGCTCTAGTATTTCCTTTCTTACCACTTCTTTCATTTTAGGATTCAGCTGTCGTTGATGATCACGAACTGGTTTAGCATCTTCTTCCAAATTAATTTTATGTTGACAAAGAGTGGGACTAATGCCCTTAAGATCATCAAGAGTATACCCAATAGCAGCACGGTGCTTCTTCAGAGTTTTCAATAATCTCTCTTCCTCATGCTCTGAAAGGTTAGCACTAATAATAACAGGATATATCTTTTTATCATCAAGATAAGCATATTTAAGAGTATCAGGTAACGGTTTAAGCTCAAACACGGGATCACCCTTGGGTGGAGGAGGATCCCCTAAGATTTCAACAGGTAAATTGTGTTTCAGAATAGGTTCCTGTTTAAAGAATACTTCATCTATTTCCCTTCTTTCATTCATAAACATGTCATTTTCATGGTCTAGCAAATATTGTTCTAAAGGATCACTAGGAGGTACGGCAATAGAAGCAAGACCAATAATTTCATCCTTACTAGGTAATTCTTCTTCACGGTGTTGTCTACTAAACTTAGAGAAATTAAATTCATGAGTCATATCATCTAAACCGATAGTAACAACATCCCTTTTGCAATCTATGGTAGCATTAACAGTGTACAGGAAGGGTCTACCAAATATAATGGGACGAAAGCTATCTTGTGGGGAACCAAGAACAAGAAAATCAGCAGGATATTTAGTTTTCCCACACAAGACTTCAACATCTCTAACAATTCCCATTGGTGAAATAGTATCTCTATTGGAAAGTTTAATTGTGACATCAATATCTTCTAATTCAATAGGTGCAATATCATGCATAATTTCTTTATATAGGCTAATAGGTATTGCACTAGCACTAGCACCCATATCACATAAGCCATGATAACAATGATCTCCTATTTTAACAGAAATAACATGCATGCCTACCACAGGTCCAGGTTTATCTTTAGCACAAGGTTTAGCAATTCTAGCAGTTTCATCACAGAAATAAATAACATGCCCATCAATATTATCAGATAAGAGATCTTTAACAATAGCAATATCAGGTTCAACTTTAATTTGCTCATGATGTGTATAAGTTTTAATATTGCTTTTACGAACCACAGTTGAAGCTTCAACATGATCCTTTATCCTAATAGGAAAAGGTGGTTTCTCAACATAAGAAGTAGGAACAATAGGATCATTATAAGTGACAATCTTTTCTTCAACTTTAATAGGTGCAGCTACTTTTACTTCTATGGAAGGATGATATTTAAACTACTTCTCCTTGGGGAGATCAACATAAGTAGCAAAAGATTCGCCGAAAGAAGCTACTGTCTCAGAATCAAGTCCATATTTAGTGCTAAATTTACAGAAAACATCCATATCCATAAAAGTTTTAACACAATCAAACCTAGGTGTCATACCTGACTCCTTACCTTTGTCGAGGTCCCAATCTTCAGAGTTGGATTTAATTCTTTCCAATAAATCCCATTTGAATTCAATAGTCTTCATCATAAAAGAGCCAGCACAAGAAGTATCAAGCATGGTGCGATTGCTATCAGAAAGTCGAGCATAAAATTTTTGAATAATCATTTCTCTTGAGAGCTCATGATTGGGGCACGAATATAACATTGATTTAAGCCTCCCCCAAGCTTGAGCGATGCTTACTCCTTCACGAGGCCAAGAATTATATATATAATTGCGATCACGGTGAACAAGATGCATAGGATAAAACTTTTGATGAAATTCCAATTTCAATCGTTTGTCTCAAAACCTCAGATTGGTACCTGTGGGTTGCTAGTAGTGTTGATTACTCCTTGTAGTTGATGCTAGGGTGGAAGATCATATGTTCATATCCTTTATGCATATTAATACCCCTCTGATCATGAACATGAATATGATTTGTGAGTAGTTACGTTTGTTCCTGAGGGCATGGGAGAAGTCTTGCTATAAGTAGTCATGTGAATTTGGTATTCATTCGATATTTTGATGAGATGTTGATGACCCACAAGTATAGGGGATCTATCGTAGTCCTTTCGATAAGTAAGAGTGTCGAACCCAACAAGGAGAAGAAGGAAATGATAAGCGGTTTCCAGCAAGGTATTCTCTGCAAGTACTGAAATAAGTGGTAACAGATAGTTTTGTGATAGGATAATTTGTAACGAGCAACAAGTAGCAAAAGTAAATAAAGTGCAGCAAGGTGGCCCAATCCTTTTGTAGCAAAGGACAAGCCTGTACAAACTCTTATATAGAGAAAAGCGCTCCAGAGGACACATGGGAATATCATCAAGCTAGTTTTCATCACGCTACTATGATTCGTGTTCGGTACTTTGATAATCTGATATGTGGGTGGACCGGTGCTTGGATACTGTCCTTACTTGGACAAGCATCCCACTTATGATTAACCTCTATTCCAAGCATCTGCAACTACAAAAAAAGTATTAAGGTAAACCTAACCATAGCATGAAACATATGGATCCAAATCAGCCCCTTATGAAGCAACGCATAAACTAGGGTTTAAGCTTCTGTCACTCTAGCAACCCTACTTATTACTTCCCAATGCCTTCCTATAGGCCCAAACAATGGTGAAGTGTCATATAGTCGACGTTCACATAACACCACTAGAGGAGAGATAACATACATCTCATCAAAATATTGAACGAAGACCAAATTCACATGACTACTAATAGCAAGGCTTCTTCAATGTCCTCGGGAACAAACGTAACTACTCAAAAAACATAAACATGTTCATAATTAGAGGGGTATTAATATGCATATAGGATATGAACATATGATCTTCCACCAATTAAACCAACTAGCATCAACTATAAGGAGTAATTAACACTACCAGCAACCTACTAGCACCAATCCCGGACTTGGAGACAAGAATTGGATACAAGAGATGAACTAGGGTTTTGAGATGAGATGGTGTTGATGAAGATGTTGATGGAAAT
This sequence comes from Triticum dicoccoides, assembly GCF_002162155.2. NCBI lineage: Eukaryota > Viridiplantae > Streptophyta > Magnoliopsida > Poales > Poaceae > Triticum > Triticum dicoccoides. The sequence continues at coordinate 56,564,303 of NC_041382.1, forward strand.
TGCCCTCTCCCGATGAGAGGAGCATTGGTGATGACGATGACGATGATTTCCCCCTCCGGGAGGGAAGTTTCCCCGGCAGAACAGCTCCGCCAGAGCCCTAGATTGGTTCCGCCAAGGTTCCGCCTCGTGGCGGCGGAGTTTCGTCCGAGAAGATGGCTTCTTATTTTTTCCCATCGAAAGACTTCATATAGAAGAAGATGGCCACCGGAGGGCCACCAGGGGGCCCACGAGGTAGGAGGCGCGCCCCCCACCCTTGTGGGCAGGGTGTGGCCCCCTGGTGAACTTCTTTCACTGAGTAGTTTTTATATATTCTGAAAACGTCTTCCGTGAAGTTTCAGGACTTTTGGAGCTGTGCAGAATAGGTCTCTAATATTTGCTCCTTTTCTAGCCCAGAATCCCAGCTGCCGGCATTCTCCCTCTTTATGTAAACCTTGCAAAATAAGAGAGAATAGGCATAAGTATTGTGACATAATGTGTAATAACAGCCCATAATGCAATAAATATCGATATAAAAGCATGATGCAAAATGGACGTATCAGATGTATGTTGTCTTTCCTCTAGTGGTGTCATGTGAACGTCGACTACATGACACTTCACCATTGTTTGAGCCTAGAGGAAGGCATTGGGAAGTAATAAGTAGATGATGGGTTGCTAGAGTGACAGAAGCTTAAACCCTAGTTTATGCATTGCTTCGTAAGGGGCTGATTTGGATCCATATGTTTCATGTTATGGTTAGGTTTACCTTAATACTTCTTTGTAGTTGCGGATGCTTGCAATATGGGTTAATCATAAGTGGGATGCTTGTCCAAGGAAGGGCAGTACCCAAGCACCGGTCCACCCACATATCAAATTATCAAAGTACCGAACGCGACAATGAGGATAATCCTCAAGTTACGGACCCAGTCCGTGTAGTTTCTACCATCATCTTTCAACTTAGCTTTATCTAGGAACGCATTAAAATTCAATGAAACAACAGCACGAGCCATCTATCGACAACAACATAGACATGCAAAATTCTATCAGGTACTAAGTTCATGATAAATTAAAGTTCAATTAATCAAATTACTTAAGAACTCCCACTTAGATAGACATCTCTCTAATCATCTAAGTGATCACGTGATCCATATCAACTAAACCATGTCCGATCATCACGTGAGATGGAGTAATTTTCAATGGTGAACATCACTATGTTGATCATATCTACTATATGGTTCACGGTCGACCTTTCGGTCTCAGTGTTCTGAGGCCATATCTGCATATGCTAGGCTCGTCAAGTTTAACCCGAGTATTCTACGTGTGCAAAACTGGCTTGCACCCGTTGTATGTGAACGTAGAGCTTATCACACTCAATCATCACTTGGTGTCTCGGCACGACGAACTGTAGCAACGGTGCATACTCAGGGAGAACACTTATACCTTGAAATTTAGTGAGAGATCATCTTATAATGCTACCATCGAACTAAGAAAAATAAGATACATAAAGGATAAACATCACATGCAATCAATATAAGTGATGTGATATGGCCATCATCATCTTGTGCCTTTGGTCTCCATCTCCAAAGCATCGTCATGATCACCATCGTCACCGGCTTGACACCTTGATCTCCATCGAAGCATCATTGTCATCTCGCCAACTATTGCTTCTATGACTATCGCTACCGCTTAGTGATAAAGTAAAGCAATTACATGGCGATTGCATTTCATACAATAAAGCGACAACCATATGGCTCCTGCCAGTTGCCGATAACTGTGTTACAAAACATGATCATCTCATACAATAAAATTTAGCATCATGCCTTGACAATATCACATCACAACATGCCCTGCAAAAACAAGTTAGACGTCCTCTACTTTGTTGTTGCAAGTTTTACGTGGCTTTTACGGGCTGAGCAAGAACTGTTCTTACCTACTGCTACCTCTTCAGCACTGCGTTGGTTTCCCCCGAAGAGGAAGGGATGATGCAGCAAAGTAGCGTAAGTATTTCCCTTAGTTTTGAGAACCAAGGTATCAATCCAGTAGGAGGCTACGCACCAGTCCCTCGTACCTGCACAAAACAAATAAATCCTCGCAACCAACAGGATAAGGGGTTGTCAATCCCTACACGGCCACTTACGAGAGTGAGATATGATAGATATGATAAGATAATATTTTTGGTATTTTTATGATAAAGATGCAAAGTAAAATAAAAGCAAATTAAAAGCAAAGGAAATAACTAAGTATTGGGAGATTAATATGATGAAGATAGACCAGGGGGCCATAGGTTTCACTAGTGGCTTCTCTCGAAAGCATAAATATTCTACGGTGGGTGAACAAATTACTATTGAGCAATTGACAGAATTGAGCATAGTTATGAGAATATCTAGGTATGATCATGTATATATGCATCATGTCCGAGACAAGTAGACCGACTCCTGCCTGCATCTACTACTATTACTCCACTCATCGACCGCTATCCAGCATGCATCTAGAGTATTAAGTTAATGAAAACAGAGTAACGCCTTAAGCAAGATGACATGATGTAGAGGGATAAACTCATGCAATATGATGAAAACCCCATCTTGTTATCCTCGATGGGAACAATACAATACGTGCCTTGCTGCCCCTACTGTCACTGGGAAAGGACACCGCAAGATTGAACCTAAAGCTAAGTACTTCTCCCATTGCAAGAAAGATCAATCTAGTAGGCCAAACCAAACTGATAATTCGAATAGACTTGCAAAGATAACCAATCATACATAAAAGAATTCAGAGAAGATTCAAATATTGTTCATAGATAGACTTGAACATAAACCCACAATTCATCGGTCTCAACAAACACACCGCGAAAGAAGAAGATTACATCGAATAGATCTCCACAAGAGAGGGGGAGAACATTGTATTGAGATCCAAAAAGAGAGAAGAAGCCATCTAGCTACTAACTATGGACCCGTAGGTCTGAGGTGAACTACTCACACTTCATGGGAGGGGCTATGGTGTTGATGTAGAAGCCCTCCGTTATCGATGCCCCCTCCGGCGGAGCTCCGGAACAGGCCCCAAGATGGGATCTCGTGGATACAGAAAGTTACGGCGGTGGAATTAGGGTTTTGGCTCCGTATCTGATCGTTTGGGGGGGTACGTAGGTATATATAGGAGGAAGGAGTACGTCGATGGAGCAACAGGGGGCCCACGAGGGTGGAGG
>NC_041382.1:56567831-56595896 GCF_002162155.2 Triticum dicoccoides
TCTTGACGTAGGGTCCAAGTCTCCTGGGTCTTGTTCGTTGAGAAAATCACATTCCCGAAGGTTTCATTCCGTTTGGACTCCGTTTGATATTCCTTTTCTTCGAAACCCTAAAACAGGCAAAAAACAACAATTCTGGGCTGGGCCTCCGGTTAATAGGTTAGTCCCAAAAATAATATAAAAGTGGATAATAAAGCCCAATAATGTCCAAAACAGTATATAATATAGCATGGAGCAATCAAAAATTATAGATACATTGGAGATGTATCACCTACGCATCAAAAACCACAACACGGTATAGTGATTTCTTTTTGATCTTCAGAAAGAACCCTATTCATTGAATCCGACTCAACTAAAGTTGGAGAAACTGACACCCACCAGCCACCTGTGTGCGAAGCACGTCGGTAGAACCAGTCTCGTGTAAGCGTACGCGTAATGTCGGTTTGGGCCGCTTCATCCAACAATACCGCCGAATCAAGAAACAACTAGTGACGGCAAGCAATATGTATATACCCACGCCCAGAACTCCTTTGTGTTCTACTCGTGCATATAACATCTACGCATAAAGCTAGCTCGGATGCCACTGTTGGGTAAGGCAATAATTTCAAAAAAATTCCTACGCACATGCAAGATCTACCATGGTGATGCATAGCAACGAGAGGGGAAGAGTGTTGTCCACGTACCCTCATAGACCGTAAGCGTTATGACAACGCGGTTGATGTAGTCGTACATCTTCATGATCCGACCGATCCTAGTACCGAAAGTACGTCACCTCCGCGATCTGCACACGTTCGGCTCGGTGACGTCCCATGAACTCTCGATCCAGCTGAGTGTCGAGGGAGAGCTTCATCAGCACGACAGCGTGATGATGGTGATGATGAAGCTACTAGCGCAGGGCTTTGCCTAAGCACTACGATGATATGACCAAGGTGGATTATGGTGGAGGGGGGCTAAGAGATCAATGATCAACTTGTGTCTATGGGGTGCCCCCCATATATAAAGGAGTGGAGGGGGGAGAGGGCCAGCCTCCTAGGCGTGCCCAAGGGGGAGTCCTACTCCCGGTGGGAGTAGGATTCCCTCTTCCCTAGTTGGAGTAGGAGAGGGAAGGAAGGGGAGAAGGAGAGAAGGAAAGGGGGCCCGGCCCCCTCCCAATTCGGATTGAGCTTGGGGGGGGGGCGCCCCCACTTTGGCCGCCTCCTCCTCCTTTCCACTATGGCCCATTAAGGCCCATTGACTCCCCGGGGGGTTCCGGTAACCCCCCGGTACTCCGGTATATGCCCGAACTCTCTCGAAACCTTTCTGATGTCCAAACATAGTCATCCAATATATCGATCTTTATGTCTCGACCATTTTGAGACTCCTAGTCATGTCCCTGATCACATCCGGGACTCCGAACTACCTTTGGTACATCAAAACACATAAACTCATAATACCCATCGTCACTGAACGTTAAGCGTGCGGACCCTATGGGTTTGAGAACTATGTAGACATGACCGAGACACGTCTCCGGTCAATAACCAATAGAGGAACCTAGATGTTCATATTGGATCCCACATATTCTACGAAGATCTTTATCGGTCAGACCGCATAACAACATATGTTGTTCCCTTTTTGTCATCGGTATGTTACTTGCCCGAAATTTGATCGTCGGTATCTCAATACCTAGTTCAATCTCGTTACCGGCAAGTCTCTTTTACTCGTTCCATAATGCGTCATCCCGTAACCAACTCATTAGCTACATTGCTTGCAAGGCTTATAGTGATGTGCATTACCGAGAGGGCCCAAAGATACCTCTACGATACTCGGAGTGACAAATCCTAATCTCGATCTATGCCAACCCAACAAACACCATCGGAGACACCTGTAGAGCATCTTTATAGTCACCCAGTTACGTTGTGACGTTTGATATCACACTAAGTGTTGCTCCGGTATTTGGGAGTTGCATGATCTCATAGTCATAGGAACACGTATAAGTTATGGAAAAAGCAATAGCAACAAACTAAACGATCATCGTGATAAGCTAACGGATGGGTCAAGTCAATCACATCATTCTCTAATGATGTGATCCCGTTAATCAAATGACAACTCATGTCTACGGTTAGGAAATATAACCATCATTGATTCAACGAGCTAGTCTAGTAGAGGCATACTAGTGACACTCTGTTTGTCTATGTATTCACGCATGTACTAAGTTTCCCGTTAATACAATTCTAGCATGAATAATAAACGTTTATCATGATACAAGAAAATATAAATAACAACTTTATTATTGCCTCTAGGGCATATTTCGTTCACTCACCCCCGTAGCCCTCTCTTCTCTCTCTGCTGCGCTCAAACGACACAAGGAAGAAGAGGAAGGGAGGAAGAAGGGAGCACACTGTGGACTCGGTGATTTCTGGCGCTCGAACACCCAGCCGCACGTACGACCTTTTCTTTCCCCGAACTCAAACTCCAACACAACAGTTACAACGCACACGGGAGGCTTTATACCATGGACACGCCCAGGGCACTAACCCACGTCCCCATCTACACGGAGCACTTGGTCCAGCCCGCTTAGTCCGCGCACCTGACGCGCACGCACACATCCCGGTCGCGTAGAGCCCGCAACACACCCACTCACGCACCCCCATGTTCGCCAACGAACTAGCCACACACAGCACGCACCCTGTGCACTAGTCGGACACACCCCAGACCATACACATGTGCGAACCATGACTGGACAGTGGTTAGACTATGCCTAGACACTGGCTAGACACGGCCACGGACAACCTGACATGCCCGGCGCGTGCACGCACACACGCTCGACGCCTCCCGCCGTGGCTTATGCCCAACAGTATTGTTGCAGAAGTTGTTCTGCAACGGAGTTAATGTTGCGGATTTTTTTATCGCTATGAAAGAAAGTTCTACAACATCATTCATGTTGCAGAAATCTTTCTCGCAACAGGGAGAATGTTTCAAAAGGGTCCAGTAACGATGCTGTCTGCAACAAGGGTCAGATTGCGAAAACGCTTCTGGAACATGTGTCAAGTTGCAGGAACAAGAATGCTTGTAAAACATGTGCCAAGTTAAAAAAAGTGAAATAGCAGAGGTTGGCTCCCGACCGTCTGCCAAGGAGGCGGTCAACGTGAGCGAATAGATCCACCGGATGAATCCCAAAGAAATAGGGTAATGTTTACACCCGACGCACCGGCCGAGTCTTCCGCCGGTCGCGCGCGGGCCACGCGATCTAGCTGGATCGAACGACCGGGAGACGCGATTCAAGGGATTTTTTAGGCCCACCCCCTCCTACCTTATCTCCTTCGGAAACAAACATGGTCCATTCATTTGCTACAGTGCATCGCCTCCTACCTCCGGAAGCACTCCTGCAAGTTGCTCCATCGCCTGATTTTTTTTCAATCTCCGCACCATGATGCACAAACTCTCCCGCACGAAGGTGCTTGGACCGTGCTGGGGGCGCCGCGATGGAGATGCTGGGACCGTGCCAGGGGCGCCGTGCCAAGCCGTGCCAACGAGTCTCTATGGATGACCATGATGAAGGTTGCGATGCCAGTGAGCAGATAACGATGCTGGAACTAGCATTTTGTTTTGCTTCGATCGGACAAATCCAGAGCTGGAACCACTATTGTTTTCTGCTGCAACCAATAAGCGAGTTGGAAACACAGCTGATTTTTTGCTACAACTAGATCATTTTGTTGCTACAACCGGTGTCGCTATTTGCTACAATCTTCAGCGTGTAGTTTTGTGGCCCATGATAACAAACAGCTGCAACCGGGAGATGAGGAAAGTTGCAACCCACATTGCGAAAAGCTACGACCGGCAACAAAAATAGCTACTACTATCAAAGTGACGTGCTGCAACCAACGACGACGAACTTGTGGCCGGCGACGGCAGATGCAAAAAAGCTTCAAACGGTGTGCGAAAAAGCTTTAATCGGCAAAGGAGTATGCTTCAAGCATGGAAAAGCTTCAAATGGGTGTGGAAGAAAAACTTTGAATCATGAAAAAAGTTTCAACCGGCAAGGAAAAAGCTTCTATTTAGCAACCGTCGTTGTTTTTAGCTACTACGGCGATGTTTTTTGCTACATTCATTCAATGTCGTTTACTGGTGGCCGTTGTTCGCGCAGTCCTGTGCATCCAACAAAAAATGATGCTGCAACCGTAGTCTTGTTTTGTTACTACCGGCGAACTTTTTTGCTACATCCATCAAGAAGGAGCTGCGACCTCGCGACGGCGGTGACCGCATTTTTTTTGAAAGCAAAGCATAGCTTTTATAACTTAACGGTGCTGGGGCAAATCTCCCAAAGCACAATCAGCCACATGGGCTGGAACGTCAGACTCCCACTCAACATAGAGGTTCGAGGAATACAAACGACCTAAATTTGTCAGTTCATGAGCTACAGAATTTGCAGTACGACGACAAAGAGAAATATCATATTTTGAGAACCACAACTTCAGTTGAAACTTCGTGTCTTCGATGGTGGCCGCAGATGCCGACAAGTCCACCTTGGTGAGGTCCAACGCCTCCTGCAACAAGCGACACGGCCTGATGCATTGCAATTGATTCAGCAGCAAACGCATCCTGAATATTTTCCTGCCGTCCAGCACGAGCACAGACTATGGCGCCGTCCGTAGACCTGGCGACCACTCCCCGACCAACATGATTCTCACCCGGAACAAGTGAACCATCGAGGTTAATTTTTATCATGTCCTCAGCTGGTGCCCGCCATTAGTCTCTGCATATGGTCTTGGTGCTGGGAGCAAAAATCTGCATGTACTCCAGGACATTGCATCTAGTTCTTCTAGCCACCTCTGTAGCCGCCATAGGAAGCTCTCCTTCCCTTAGTTTGTTTCTGCAGCTCCACCAATGCCACCAAAAGGTTAGGATAAGCAAACGCTTCTTCTCATTCAGCCCCCATAGATAATCTAGCATAGCGTGCACTGACGTAATTTTCTCCAACTCCATTCTTTCCTGTTCGAGAGCAAGATCTCTCCAGACTACTTTCACTGATTTGCACTTAATGAACAGGTGAGCCCCGTCCTCGTCAGCACTTCCACAGAACAAGCACTTTGTGTCATCAACTAGAATGCCTCTCTTTGATAGGTTAGTACGCAGCGCCAAGGACTCGTGTTTTAATCTCCATGCGAACATCTGGATGTTCCTCGGGCACGACAGTTTCCATAGACGCTTCCAAGAATTATCACTGCAGCTATTTAGATTTCCTGCCATAGCCGTGCTAGGCCCCACGCCCCCCTGATTCTCCTGTTTCCCCAGCTGAACATGCAACTTATATGCGCTCTTGACCGAGTGCAGACCCTTGCTGTCATACTGCCAAGCTATGAAGTCTTGCACTCCTTCCCTCAACGGTATCTGCAAAATATGTCGTACGTCGTCCGGCCAAAAAGTTTCTCGCACTAGACGTTCGTCCCATCCCCCTGAGCACGGATCAATAAGATCGCTGACATACTCCAGCAAATTTCCTCGCCTGGGTGTAATGACTCGCCGCGACCACGGGCGTGGGATCCAGGGATCGGTCCAAATTCTAATGGACAAGCCATCTCCGATGCGCCAAATGTACCCCTCCTGTACGAGCTTCAGACCATGGAGTAGGCTGCGCCAAGAATAGGAGATGCCAACCTTTGGTGTTGCCTCCAGAACGTGACAATGAGGGAAATACCGAGCCTTAAGAACCCTGGCGCACAAGGAGTCCGGATTCTGGATCAGTCTCCAAATCTGCCTAGACAGCATTGCGATGTTAAAGCTATGCATATCCCTGAATCCTAGCCCTCCGTGCAATTTGGACTTGGTGAGCTTCTCCCACCCTATCCAGTGGATCGTGTTCTCTTTATCTTGTTGGCTCCACCAGTATTTACCAATCAGGGAACTAATCTCCTCACAAAAAGTTTTAGTCAAGTAAAAGCACAACATAGCGAAGGTTGGGATGGCTTGTGCTACTACCTTGACTAACGTTTCCTTTCCGACTTTTGCAATTAGCTTCTCCTCCCAGCCGTACACACGTCCAACAATCGCTCCCTTAACGTATGCAAAGGCCTTCCTTCTGGATTTACCCACATGCACCGGTAATCCAAGATACTTCTCATTCCAGGCTTCACTATGGATCAGCAAAGTATTCCTAACCTCGCTTCTCACCTCTACCCGTGTATTAGGACTGAACATAATGGCTGATTTTTCAACATTAACGCATTGGCCAGAGCAATTCTCATATAGATCAAGGACGTCCCTTAGTGCAGCCGCTTCTTGTTGGTTTGCTTTCATCAATAAGACTGAGTCATCAGCAAAGAATAAGTGTGAGGTCACAGGCGCAGCATGGCAGATTCTCACCCCACTAATCCTCCCTGATAACTCAGCATCATGCAGCAAAGCCGAGAGCCCCTCCGCGCAGATAACAAAGAGGTATGGTGACAGTGGGTCGCCTTGGCATAGCCCACAAGATGGGCTGAATCTTTCTGTTAGTGCACCATTTATCTTAATTTGATATGTAACAGAAGTGACACACTTCATAATTAGATCCACCCATTGTCTCCTAAACCCCATCTTTCTCAACATAGCAGCCAGGAAATTCCACTCAACGCGATCATACTCTTTGCTTATATCTGCCTTCACTGCCGCGTACCCTTCCTTGCCCTTCTTCTTGTTTAATAAGAAGTTTGACAACTCATATGCAATCAACACATTATCCGTAATTAGTCTCCCCGGGACAAAGGCACTCTGGTTGTCCAAAATTATTTCCGAAAGGATAAGTTTCAACCGGTTAGCGATCACCTTAGACACCAACTTGCAAATGACATTGCAAAGGCTGATTGGCCTCAAGTCTTTGATTCTACTCGGTTCCTTCACCTTGGGTATCAACACAACAACTGTATCGTTCCAACCTTCAGGAATTGCCCCTCCATTGAGAACCGCAAGTACCTCCTCCACAATGCGGTCCCCCATAATATGCCAATACCTTTTATAAACAATGGAGGGCATGCCATCCGGCCCCGGCGCCTTTAGATCTCCGATATGATCCAGTGCAGCCTTTACCTCCTCCCGAGAGAACTCCACATCAAGTATTGCATGCATACCAGCAGTGATCCTCGGATGAACTTTATTAATAAGCTCATTAACACGGTTCCCTGCCTTTGATGTAAAGAGTTCCTGAAAAAAGGAGCAAACATAGTTAGTCATCTCCTCTCCCTCCTTCACTTCTGAACCATCCTCTCGTCTCAACCCCTTCACCCTGTTCTTCTTTCTCCTTTGACGAGGCAACCGCCATGAAATATTTGGTGTTCCTGCTGCCATCCTTCAACCATGAGACATGAGACCGCTGTTTTGCTTTAGTATTCTTCTTCTCTTCCAACTCTTCTACAACATACCGCAGCCGGGCCTCCTCACGAATTTTCTCTTCAGACACAGGGGCCTTCATACACCGCTCCAGATCGGTCTTTGCCTTCTTCAACCTTCCCTCTAGCTCTCCAGCCACCTCCTTATGCCACTTCCGCATTCTGCCAGCTACTTTGCGCATCACAGTTGCCACCCTAGCCCCACCTTCCGCCCAGCCTTCCTCCCACGCTTCTTGGATAACTTCCGTACATCCATCCTCTTGCAGCCACCAAGCCTCGAATTTGAACCCACGATCACCTCCTTCCACCCACCTGGTATCACCTTTGGTATAAACAACCACTGTCCTATGATCCGAGTGACGAGATATTTCATTCACCACCGAGAAATCCGGGAACAACTCACACCATTTAGCATTTGTAGTGGCCCGGTCCAGGCGCTCACAGATATAGCTGTTCAGCTCCTTGCTGTGGTTCCGCCAAGTGAACTTGTCGCCCCGATAACCAATGTCACATAGTTCACAACAAACCAAGGCCTCCCTGAACCTATCCATGCAGGCTTGGGGTCGAGTCACCCCTCCCACCTTCTCATCACACGACAGAATTTCGTTGAAGTCTCCTAGGCAAAGCCAAGGCCGGCCATTTTGATGTTGTTGGCATAGGATTCTGATGGTCCTCTAGGTTTCGTTTTTGCGCTCCGCAGCTGATTCCCCATACACACCCGTCAACCTCCAAACTACCCCATTATCCTTTGTAACATCCACATCTATATGTCTTCTCCCATAAGATCTCAATGCCACATCCACCCCCCTCCTCCAGAACATTGCAACCCCCCTACTCCTCCCATCCGAGCTCCAAGCAACCATGTGTGCTAACCCCAACATCCACCTGAATCTCCCTAACTCCTTCTCCGAGGGCTTCGTCTCCGCCAAAAACAAAATGTCGGGCTCCTCCTTCCTCCCCATCTCGAGGAGGCTTTGAACTGTCGGGCCGTTCCCGAGGCCCCGACAGTTCCAACCTATTATTTTCATTGCTCCCGGCGGGGCTGATCGAACAGCCCGGCCGATATGCTAGTGTTTGTTGTCTCGCCTTCTACCTCTCCACCCTCCTTCATCTCCTGCTCTTCACTAACAGTTCTTCCCTTCTTACTTTCCGGCACCACAAGCTCTCCCACTGAGCTCCTCTTCTGTCCCAAGACCTTCTCTCTGTTGCGGTCACCCTTCGAGTCTTTCCCATTCTCCCTCGCAATCCTCCTGTATGTTTTACGATTCTGACGTTGCTGGCTCCCCCCTCCTCCGGTCCCGACTCCTTTTCCCACTGTGTGTGGGTGCTTTCCTGCTAGTTTCTTACCAACCCCTTGGACGGCCTCGAGAACTTCCATGCCTCCTGTGACATTCTGCCCGTGCATCACCAATTCACTTCCCCCCTGCACAGCCTCCTCTCCTCCCACTTCCTCGTCAGCATGCTCATTCAGAATCAGCTTCTTGGGATTGCCTGACCTAGTAGGGGCCTTGTTGTTTTACTGGGACTTGTGACTTCTTCGCCATGCTCCGTGCAACCCTTACCCCCATTACCTCGTGAACCATCCTTACGCTAGGAGAGGCTGTCGCTCCCACTGCCGGACCTTTCACTCGATCGGATAAAGCCATAGCTTCGGCTGCCACCCGTTCCTTTGCCCTTCCCCTTCCAGCTCCATTCCTCCCCAAAAACTAATCTCTTCTTCCCCATATCTGCCTTGAGCCAGTTTCCAAATTTTTGAATTTCTCCCTTCTTCAGCTTCATGGAGCATTGTTTGTCTCCATGCCTAATAATACCATAGGTGTAACAGAAGTCCGGCAAAAAATCGTATTCAAAGCGACACCAAAGACCTTCCTCCTCTTCTTCCTCTGAGCCATCTATGTTCATTTTTTTTCTTATGCTTCTGCTTCGATTTATCCTCATCATCATCTAGGGTAAAACCCCTCATAATTGGTTTATCGATCTTCATTCTGATCTTTACTCGCAAAAACTTGCCTAAAGCCCTTCCATCGACCCCTGCATCGGCCTCGACAAATCTACCGATGATATTCCCTATATCCTCAGCTGAGTCCTCATTCATCATACCGAGAGGTAGATTGTAAACGCGCACCCAAATTGGTATGTCGTTAAACTCGTAGTCCTCAAGTCTCTTGCCCGGATCATATTCCTCCACAACAATCAGATCTTTATCAAACATCCACGGTCCTTCCTCAATTGCCTTTCTCTTACCCGATTCCTGTTTGAAGATGAACGCGAACAAATTGTCCCCTACTTCCTTACAATCAATTCCTTTGATTGGGCACCAGACGCGCCCAATTGACAAACTGATCGCATCCGGATGGGCCAACTTCTCTGACATCACTTTCCCCACTGCCTGAACCTCCGTGCTCTTCCCCTTCTCCCTCGCCGGCAACCGAATCTTGACCCCTCTCCTCTCCTCCTCCGACAGCTTCAAGCTGCGCATCATCCCCGCAACTCCCTCCATCCACCTACAGCAACCCCCCAGATCTGTCGCCGCCTAGGGTTAGGAGAATCCCGACAGCGCGCCCCCGGCCTGCACAGAGGGCAGCGAAGCGGAAGAGAATGGGGCGGGAGCAGCGGCGGGACTGAGAGACCAGGCGGGCCCCAACCGACGGACGGGACCAGAGCCTCGACCGGAGAGGAGAACGACGAACTAAGGAACCTCACCCCTAATCGCCTCCGCAAACGACGGAGGGAAACGCTGACCGTCACCACACGGGACGGACAGGAAATACTGCTCGCTGTCACGACGACCACATTTTTGCTGCAACTGTATTTGGTTGTTGCTACTACCGGCGAACTTTTTTGCTACATCCACCAAGAAGGAGCTGCGACCTTGCAACGGCGGCGACGGTGTTTTTGCTGCAACCGTTGTCAGGTTTTGCTATGACCGAATAAGTTTTTTGCTACATCCGTTCAATGGCGTTATTGGCTGGTGGGAGTCGTCGATGCAATTCCGTTCAGCGAGTATCAACGGCGAGGGGCGGCGGCGGAGCTACAGTCGGAGCCGATGAGAGCTGCAACCGCATGTGCAGCTGTTGCATGGGTCGAGGCAGCGACGAGGAGGACCGGCGAGGGTGGGAACCAACGACGAGGACGGCCGGCGAGGGTGCGGATCGGCGACGAGGAAGGCCACCGGAGGGAAGATGAGGCATCGGAGGGGAGCTACGTGAGACGACGGAGATGCGGGGATCTGCGCGAGCGTGAGATACGCGAGGAGGAAGAAGATCTGGGACGAATCATTTTTTTCCGCTAGATCGAACGGCCAGAATAAGTGACATCCTGCGGCTAGGGTGCGACCGGCCCAAACTTTGGGCCTGTGCGCCGGCGCAGATTACTCCCCAAAGAAATAACATCACACCACAAAAAGTCAGTTGTGCGCCGGCGCAGATTACTCTCCAAAGAAATAACATCACACCACAAAAAGTCAGTTCATCAAACACAAGCCACTGGCTCACAGCACGAACACTGAGCAGGGCAGGCACCCTACCGTGAGGGCCTTCCCCTATGCCGCCTCGGAGGTTAGGCCCGCGCCTATGCTTCGCCTGTGCCAATACCACCGCCGCATCATCTTCCTCCACTCCGTCCCGTCGGCGCCTGCGCCTACGCATCCCGCCTTACCAGGGCCATGCCAAGCCCATCGGCTTCTCGGCGACGGCGATGTGCGCCGCCGGTTCCCTGCCCGGCCCTGTCGCGCAGGACGACGACGCAGGTGCCTGTGCTTCACTTGATTAGTATCGGGCGGGGATTTTATCTGGGTGTCTTGGTAGTGGTCGGAGATTCGCTTGTTTCGCGTGCTGAATTTTAGTCGCCTCACCTGTTTGTTCTGATAATATTCAGTTAACTCAGCTCGTCGAATCTCCTTATTAATCGTGTGAATTACTGGAATTTCAGATGCTTTGTAATCTTAGGGGAACAGAATTGTTAGTCTTCTGTAGTTTAGCCAAGAAACATACTGCTTTTGCCTTTTCATTTGTTTTAACCCTATTAAGGAAGTGCTGGTTCAGACTTCAGAGTTAAATATGCTTCACCTATCAAAACGAATCTGCTCATACTGTCCACTCCAGCCTCAGTTCTGAAGAAAATGGAAGATTTAGCCAAGGACGCTTTTAATTTTTGTATAATTAGCAGAACCGTATTCCAGTTTGTCGATGATACGTCTACCTGCAGTGTCAGGATATCGTCTCCCTCCAAAGGAAATTCAGGAAATTGTGGATGTGCCACCGAACCCCAGTTACCATCTCTCCCCTCGCCGAGATAGGATCATGTTCCTGAAACGTAGAGCTATGCCTCCGTTGTCCGAGCTCGCAAAACCCGATAAAATACTTGCTGGCATACGGATCGATTCCAGCTCTAACATGAGGAGTCGAATGTAAGTAACATAACTTTTATCATTTCGGGATGATATGCGATCGTAACCTTCCTATAGTTAACAGTTGGCTGATTTCTAGGTCCTTTTATACTGGGATTAGTATCCATTTGCTGATGGATGATGGAAGTTTGGGTCCAGAGAAAGTGGTCCATGGATATCCAGATGGTGCAAAAATTAATTTTGTAACATGGTACTTTTATTCCGAACACTCTTCAGTGTGTCTCTTTGTAGTATACAGCCGGATTATGTTGTGCTGTCCCTTTTTCTCAACTACTTCCTCTTGTATCTTTCTGAATTTCAGGTCACCAGATGGTCAGAATGTGGCCTTCACTGTGCGTTATGAAGATGAGGTCATTAGCTGATGCTTTGGATATGAAATGGGAGCACCCTTTGAGGGGATATCAGGTTGCTGATTATGTTCTCTATTTGGTGCATTTCATGACTTGTGTAGGTGGGCAGTGACAGCAATTTAGCATTGTGGGTTGCTAATGCAGAATCTGGAGAAGCTCGGCCACTTTTCAGACAAACAGACATAAGACTGAATGCTATTTTTGAGCTGTGAGTGCCTTTTGGGTTTTTTCAGGTGAACCGTCTTTCTGTTATTTGTTTCTCTCAGAAACTAACACTCATCTTATACAGATTTGTGTGGGTGGATCATTCTACCCTGTTGGTCTGCACTATTCCTTCATCACGTGGTGATTCTCCGAAGAAGCCATTGGTTCCTTTTGGTCCAAGGATTCGCTCCAATGAGCAGAACAATGTCATCCAGATGAGAGCCACAAAAGAAATGCTGAAAGATTTGCATGAGGAAGAATTGTTCGATTACTATGCAACCTCTCAGTTAGTACTGGTTTCGTTGGATGGGATAGTGAAACCAGTAGCTTCCCCTGCTATATATACTTTCCTTAATCCTTCACCAGATGAAAAGTACTTGATGCTCACCTGTGTTCACAAGCCATATTCTTCTATAGTCTCGTATAAAAGGTTTCCCAAGAAGGTTGAGTTGTGGACAGTTCATGGTAGATTTGTCCGCGAACTTTGTGATCTACCCCTTGCTGAAAATATTCCAATTGCAGCCAACAGCGTCCGTAGGGGAAAACGTTTAATCAGGTGGAGGCCTGACATGCCTTCTACCTTATATTGGTGAGTCACAAAGGCTTAGTCTTTTAATTCATGATGCACAAATGCAGTTTGTGTTAAAAAATGATACTATGTTCAGTTCTGATAAGCAAATACGTAAACTCATTCCTGTGGTATTTTTAGTTCCAGTGAAGTATGCCTCTTTGTCGCACTTGGTGGTTATGTCTTTGCTTATTTATGCAGTTGTCTTATTCTTATAGACCGTCCAAATTTGTCGCTTACATTATTTATGCACTTGATAAAATTCTTCTAAGCTCAGGGATGAAATTAGTTACTTCTAGGTTTGGTTTACTAGTCAGAAGTTACCTGCGATAGCCAACCTCAAATTAGTTAGGAATTAGGAAGAGAGTAAAACATTTGTGAACAACATTTTGCCTTCCGACCTCAATCATGGCCTAATTGTATGTGATGTGGTTTCTTTTTGTAGAAAGGCAATCACTATACTAATGATAATCCCTGATTCATTAGTTGTTTACACCACACATGTAGACACGCATGCTTAACTATAACAGAGGACCAGTGTTATGTTCTTAAATCACATCTGATATTTTCCAAGGGTGGAGGCACAAGATGGAGGAGATGCAAACGTTGAAGTCGCACCACGTGATATAGTTTACATGGAACCTGCTGAGCCTTTAAATGGCGAGAAACCTCATGCCCTTAAACTTGACCTTCGGTATAGGTATTGAACTACTGCAGGGATAACACTTTCTTCTCATGATGTTACAATTGAAACACTACTTTAGCTTCATGGAGATAGATTTTAATTTTGGCATTGAAACTGTAGCTTGTAAAAAAAATCTTAGCCTAGTTGTTTTTGACCTTGCACTTAAAATACTCACACATACTTTCTCCAGCTGCCCATGTCTATGATGCTAGACTACAACTCATGTTTTTGTCAAATCTGCAGAAGGATCTCTTGGTGCTATGGATTGCATGCACTGGTATATGAATATTGGCACAAGACACGCAGAACAAGAACATGGGTCATCTCCCCTGATTGCAATGATCTTAGCCCACGATTATTATTTGATAGATCTTCTGAAGATGCTTACTCAAGTCCAGGCTCTCCAATGATGTGCAGAACTCCCGCAGGCACCCTTGCCATTGCAAAAATTAAGACAAACTATGAAGGGACCTATATCCTAATGAAGGGACAGGGTGCCACACCAAAAGGAGGCATCCCTTTTCTTGATCTCTTAAACATGTATGCTGATCTCTTTCAATCATTTCTGCTCACCACTATTGTGATGGTTTCCCCTGTTGTGATTATTTGAATCTGTTAACATAACATGGAGCTCAACTTGCTTTTTTACAGAACTACGGGAGCGAAAGAGCGGATATGGGAAAGTGGTGTAGACAAGTACTATGAATCTGTTCTTGCACTGATGTCATACCATCCTAAATGTGAAATCCAGCTAAATGAACTAAAATTTCTCATATCGAAGGAGTCGAGAAGCGAAGCTGCCCAATATTATGTTAGTATCTGGCCTGATAAGAAGCAAGTCCAGATTACAAGTTATCCCCATCCATATCCTCAGCTGGCATCATTGCAGAGAGAAATAATCAGATACGAGCGAGATGATGGTGTTAAACTTACTGCTACATTGTATCTGCCTCCAGGCTATAATCCATCGAAAGATGGGCCTCTTGCATGCTTGATTTGGTCTTATCCTGGAGACTTTAAAAGCAGAGAGGCTGCTGGACAAGTCCGTCGTTCACCCAATAAATTTGCACGCATTAACAACAGTTTTCCTCTTCTTTGGTTATCTAGAGGGTACTATCTTCTTCTTACTTCATTTTTTGATGCATAATTTTTGCAATTTAATACCCTGTCATTTGGAAAATATAATTTTATTTATCTTTATGCCGCATCTTATCTTACAGGTTTGCTGTTTTGGCTGACCCGACAATCCCTATAATTGGTGAAGGAGACGAGGAGGCGAATGACAGGTGGTGTTCTACCTATTCAGCTATTTTTTTTATTCACTTTTCTGTCCTTTAACTTCTAGGGCTGCTACTTCATAGAAAGAGTGTACTCACATACTGCTACATTAAACACATAGTCATCGAGTTGAAATAGACCCTATTGTCGTCATGAGATAACTAGATATGATGCTCACTTAGACGGGTGATTTATTGCTTTTCTAGGTACATAGAGCAGCTGATTGCTAGTGCGGAAGCAGCGGTAAATGAAATTGTAAGAAGAGGGGTGAGATTGTCTCTTACTTTGTTTTATGCAGATAGTTTCAGATTTGCATGCCCATCTTCATGCGTTTATGTTTCCCTGTACTTGCTTCTTACCCTTCTTTTGGATTAGTCATGCTTTGAGGTTAAGCACCTAAGCACTGGAAAAAGGGAACACATTCATAAAACCTCAAATCTGTATAATCCAGTCATGCACAGTGTAATTCAACGCATTACTCTCGAGACCTTTGATTATATAAATTTGTCCTGTTCTTCAGGTTGCTCACCCTGACAAAATTGCTGTGGGCGGTCATTCATATGGTGCATTTATGACTGCTAACCTCTTGGCACATGCACCTCATCTTTTCTGCTGCGGAATCGCTCGCTCTGGAGCCTACAACAGGACACTGACTCCATTTGGCTTTCAGGTTCAGCTCTGCCTATTCATTTAAGGAAGGAACATAACTCAAACGTTGTGTCACCTGTCCCAGGTGGACTCCCTCTAGACACGACTGCACAACACGCTTTCAGGTGGACTTGTCTCTGTTGATTTCTCCATATCTTTTGCTTGCAGAAAGAGGTGAGGACGCTCTGGGAAGCTGCCGATACCTATATTAAGATGAGCCCCTTCATGATAGCTAACAAAATCAAGAAACCAATTCTACTGATACATGGAGAAGAAGACAGCAAAGTTACAACAGCAATGCAGGTAGCAACAGTAGCTTCAGGGGTATTATGGGTTCTGAATGCTTTTTTTTGTCCTACAGTTGTAGTTACTACTATCTAGGACTGAAATATTGCGATACTTTTGCAGTCAAGTCAATTTTATGATGCTTTGAAAGGGCATGGGGTGCCATGCCGTCTTGTAATTCTCCCATTCGAGGGGCACCGATATGCTGCAAGGGAAAGCGTTATGCATGTAATTTGGGAGACTGATAGGTGGCTGCAGAAATATTGTGCAAGTAATTCTAGCAATACCCTGATTATCAAATCCAGTGGTGAGTGGTGAGACAACACAATCACATGTTGATGGTGCACCAGCATGTGAAGCTTTAACGTTGAACTTCACCAAGATATCTAGTCTGGTAAGGCTTTCTGTGCAATTGAGTTATCCTTATGTGATACTGCAACTAGTATATAGCTGAATCATTAGATATCTTAATTTTGGTGCTTCTTAATTCTTTAGTATAGCCGGTCCCAAGCCCGGGTAAAGGAGGAGGGTTGTGATAGGCAGCGAGCCAACGTAAAAACTCAGCCACTCTTATGGAGATGAAACCCAAAAGATTTTCGTTGGGGCATAACCCTCTCAGCAACGCGCCACATCGACCCGGGTGTGGTGGCAAATGGGCAAGGGCCGGGCCGTCACCCCCCAGGTGGCGCGCCGTATCTTTCCGGATACGGTGGCTGCCAGAGCCATGAGTTGGTTGCGAGATCTTATGGGTTTCACCTCTAGCCTACCCCAACTTGTTTGGGACTAAAGGCTTTGTTGTTGTTGTTGTGACTGGTGGGATAGGAGTGTTTTTTTTTCCTTTTGTGAGGGACGAGTTTTTTTCCCCCAAGTATATGTTTATATATCACGACACACTTTTTTTTTCTATCTGAGTTGCTGAGCTTGAGACTCAAATACACTTTAACTAGTGATTCCCTACTAAATTTGATCTGACATTCTTGTTTATTCTTAACTCATGAATTTGATGGCATGTTTCTTTGCAGAGCAAGCTGATACTAATGGCCTTGGATCATATCGGTGTAGGAAACTTTAAAGATAACTCACAATGATATTGATGTGTTTCCATGTGCACACAGAATAGTATCACTTCATTCACTGCTCTGTTTCCATATCATTCTTGACTCTTGTAACGCGAGACTCGGTAATCATATTCATACATGCCAATAAACACCATTGCTATATATGTACTTGTTGTCTGCTTCTCAAGTTGATATCTTCTTTGGAGTTCCTTTCTTGAATGTCACGGCATCATATCAAAGTGTTATATTATGAAGCTTTGCTATTACAGAAATTTAAGGCCTGAAGACACCAACACTACAATTCCAATTATGATGAAGCATAACGAGGGTAAAATTCGATCCCATCCTGTTAACCAATGGTGCTTCAGTGAGGTCATTATGTTCGTTCCCAAACTCATTCTGCACATATGCTCTGTATCTGAGGCACGAATCGATGCGATTCAAACCTCTTTTTACTGGTAAAATTGCAAAACAGTGAACAGTTGTAAGGTTCTATACGATGGGTATCTTGAATTAAGCATAACCATATCAGAAATCGCAAAAGGAATCAGAGAAATTGCTTCAGTAAACTGATGTTGTCTATAGAATAATATGTCCTCACCTTACCACCAGCGTATCTTGTTTGCTTTGGGTAGATGCTTGGTGTTTCTGTTACATATTCCATTCAGATTAAATTGCTCCTATTGGCCTTCACAAAGTCCTCTCTTCACACCACATAAGATGATAAGGGTACTAGCAAAGAAATCCTCTAAAAACATGGAAGGAAAAATAAATGTCGCAAAATGGGGTTTAACATCTGAAGTTATTTTATTCTTTTGACTTCCTTCGACAGTGAAAGCTTAAAGTGAATGTGTCTCATCTCTAACTGATTGCACTCAATTGTATTTTATTGTTAGGGCTGAAATAAACTTGGAAGCACTGAACATTTTCTTACTTGACAGTCCTCTACAAAAAAAAGACTCGTTATTATACTGGGTGAGTGATACTATTGTTGGATATATAACAAAACAAAGCAACGGGAAGGTCAATTATATGGTCCCCATCATATGTAAATAGTTATAAACAGATACAAAGACTATTCTACCATGTGAGCTTCTATTGATGATGCCTAGCAAATAAAACTTTTTTGTTGGCTTTGTGATTGTGATATACCCAGGTTTCAATCAAACAAGATCATCTTGGATAACATCATAGACTAAGTCAGGTCTAGCTTCATCATATGCACAAGGACATGATTTGGTCCTCAACATTAGGTAGAACAGGACAACATACTTTGATCTAACCACAACTAGCGTCAATCATCAGGCCAACATTTCCTTGTTGTAAATGACAATTTTTTAAATCAGATTAAAACTTTGGATGTAGTCTTATTAATGACGCTTCTTTTTGGCATTCAAGAAATATGACATGATTTATTTATTATCGAAGAAAACCACGGGGCCAGGGCTATGTCCATTCATTAAAGAAAGTAAAATAATGTAAATTATATTTGGACACATTAACGGATCAATTTATAGAAGAGAATTTTGGATAATAAACTCTATCCACTTTGACAATACTACCATGCTGATTCAGAAGGCTAGCTAGGAGCCTAGGTAGGAGGATTGCTTCATCTGTGCTCAGATCAAAGAAGTGACATAGATGCTGACCAAAGCAACTGTGAGCACAAAGTAGTTCAGTATTACCTTGCTGGCAATATTATTCTGCACTGAACTTTGACTCTTTAACCTGCAATTCAAGTTTCATTCACCACTTCATTTTGAATTTTGTAGAGGAAAATTCATCAGTATACTTGCATAGGTGTATCACTATGGGTCAATTATTATTTTTAAGAGATTGTGTGGATGAACACACCACATGCACGTCGCACTCATGACATAAACGTACGTACACGCGTGCGCGTGCACTACACGCGCTATATTTGCAGGGGCAAGATTTTTTGATAGCATTTTAATGTAGGTCGTCATTGTCAGGGAATCAAATCCAAGCACACATTTTTAGACCATGTACAACCACATCAATTTTTTTGCAGGAGAAAAGACAAATGGTGGTCTGAATTCTTGGAGACGTCAGAAACATCTCTGTGTCATAGTCTTGCAAGACTTGTGCAGGCCACAAGCCTCTCCATCTGTTCTGTCCATACAAGCAACACCCATACCATTCTGGTACGTTTCCTTACAACTTGGTGAGTGTAGAATTTTATCAGGTCACAGCAGAAGGCTAAACAGTAACTGTCATAGCCTCATCTAGCTCAGGGCTCTGTATGTTGCCCTTATCTTGTTCTCCAGAATACAATGCCTTCATCTGAGCTAGAGCTGTCCACGCACCCCATTCATCGCCGAAAGTCACACTGACCGGCTCTGATCGATACAGAATATTTGCTTCTGTTTCGTTCCTTTCGTCTAAAGGCTCCATTCGGGGTGTTTTCAGTCAGGGGGTGCGAGCGAACGGCTGTGACGATGTCTGGGAGAAATATCGGAATGATTGGCCCATTTCGTGTGTGTGGGCAAAGTCAACAATCCTAAATGGTTCTCATGGGCACCTTTAGTACCTGTCTTTTTTGGGTGCCTTCCAATGATTCCCAAAGGCCAAGAAGGCAGGCTAGGCCTAGGAGCAACCACTTGCACATCCGATGGCTGTTACTGTCTTACAGTGGCAAGCAAAAGGAGAGGCGGCGAGAAGACGGGGAAACGCAGCAGCAAGCAAGCGACCGAGAAAGCAACCGTAGGCCGGTAGGTGCTGGAATTCAGAAAGCTCCAGGGGCACGCAAATTTCACCCCGAGTAGTCGCGTTTTCGCCTCGATTTGTAGCCTCCTGTTTGATTCAGACCAATCACTGCCATTATAAAAGGTACTAGATCATAGTTTGGTACCTCGCTTGACTATTGTGGTATGAGATTGTTTTTTGCCAAATCAGCGACTCACAGCCAGCCAGGGTAGTTACCAGTTGCCTTCACCGGCACTGTATTATTATTAGCCTGAAGCTGAGGCATTTCGACGTCTTCTGTCACTAAATCTATTGTGCACTGTTAATTCATTCACAGGTGTCCTTAGTAGTTTGGTATTTCCTGAAATTTGAATACCCATACCAGGTTGATGTGGTAGAGTTATGAATTCCTTTTGGGTTTGGCGTTTACAGTCGCATCAGGGTTATTTTCTCAGAACTGAGTGAGAAATAAGCTTATTTGTTGTAAACAGCTAAGAGATGGCCAGTACATCAAACTTAATAGGATCTGAGTGATTCTAAAAGAATAAAAGAGAGAAGATCAGATTGATTTCAGAACTTCAGATATGTGAGCATATACGTGCTGAGAGCAAAATCACTTGGGTGCTATCTTGTCAGAGGAAAAGGAACAATTCTTTTTTGCATTTATTTACTATATATGTGCTGCGCACTGCAAATTCCAATTCATTCCTTCAGTAAAAAGAAACATTTCCACTTACAGGAACCGAGATTTCCCCGCGCCGATGTACCCAACATGGTGCCAGTTTGACATTCTATAATTGACGTCGATACCAGATCAAAGATTTGTTTTAAAAACAAACGGTGCCGAATTAGATCGATGTGGCTAGCGAGCACCTTTGGCAAAGTCCAAGCTCTCACTATAGACGTAGATCACGCCGCACTGCAGTCCTTCCAGGTGGCAAGGGTGTGTCGCCATATATTCTGGCTGTTCATGCTGCCGCGTGCAATCACATAATTAGATCCTTGTGAAGTACAGTGACGCATATATTCAGCCGGGCAGCTTTACGGCAGCAGGAAGCGTAGAAAAAAGGTGAGTTTTGCTGCATATTTGTACTGTAACTTGAACAGTTTTGTGTTCCATATTTTGGCGATCACTCTTTTTGGAGGAGTAGTAGTGTAGGGCTGCTGTGCAGTCTGGGGTTTGGTCCACTTTAATACTGCTGGTCCTGTCGGCACTAGAGATTCCCAATGTCACCATGATCCTAATTATGGCGACATTGTCATCGTGTGTAACCTTTTTAGTAGTAGGACGGCATGAACTTGCCTTGTTTCCCAGCAATGTGCATTCCTGTAATTGATGCATTTGGAATGTACTTAAGAATCAATCCATCAACTAAATTGTTCCTTCGGGATGATTGATTTCATATGGAAACAATAAGAAAAAAAAGTTAGCATCAGCTCGCTTTTTCACTTGGGTGTGTAGGACTCCCTTTTTGTTGCGTAGTAGATTTCCTTTTTTGCATAGGAGACAATTTTGGAAATCCACAATGGTTAAGATTATAGAGTATAAGATAACACAACATCGTTGAAAAGGTCCACGTTTAGTGCGCATAAAAAGAAGCAACCTAAACATATAGGGGCTATCAAAGCAACATAAATAAGACAAGTTCTGCAATCCATTTAAATTGATATTTCAGAGCAGGAAGAACACATAAATATGCCAAAGATATCTTATCTATCTTTGGAATATTTATGTGTTCTTCTTGCTCTGAATTCCATGCAAAAATAAATAAAAAATCTAAAACCTGTGAAAAGAGTTACAAGCAGAAACTTTTTACGAGCTAGACAGCTCGAAGCTATAGGGTGCTCCGATCGAATCGGTAGCAACCTGCCTACAGTACGGAGCAATAGTATTTTTTGTAAAGGAAGTGTCTATACGTAACATGCCATGGTGCCACCAACCCTAGGGCGGGCTACCTAGCTGGATCTCTTCTCGATGAATGACGACACTGTGAACTCATAAGGTGCAAAGGGCCTGCTGGGGCTACCTGGCATCATGGAAGCATACATGCATAGTTGCCAATGGCATTTTGGAAGATATAACAAGGTTCGGCTATGAGTTGTAGCAGCCACTGAGACACTGACAATGTGGAACTATTTTTATGAGGCCCACCTGTCAGTCGGAAATAAGATCGAACCGGCGCGTTTTTGTTACCGATACTTTTAAATAGTTGCGTGAGATCCACGAATTCATATCTGGCAGTATTTTTGTCGTAAGTAAAGAGTGTCCCACACGATACCGCCAATAATCCCTTCCGTGTATAGTTGTCCAACATGTGCATCCGATGTATTATATAGTGCATAACACAAAAGTCGGCACACAAAGCTAGGTCATAATGTGTTGTATGATCCGATGCATTGTATTATCATTTATAAAATCTCTTGTTATATTATCATCCATAGAAGTCAACGTCGAACTATTCTCATGCAACCTGCCTGTCATTTGATATTTTCTTTAGACGGGTATCAAAAAACAAGTTGTATGATTCGATGACCTAGTTTTGGAGTACTACATTCAATCGTATTGTATAGTGCGTAATATATAGGCGGAAACCAGTAAAACAAGGACCCAGCCCTTTCGGGGTGGGGGCTTCTGCAAAAATGGCTCAAGCTTAATTCACCCCACCAAAATAGCGATGGGAAAAAGCCCCTAAAAACTACTCCCTCTTATTCAAAGTTGCGACACTTTTTTCCGATCAGAGGGAGTACATTGTTGTTCTTTACAGGTTTGCCCTTTTGTCGTGTGAGCTTATTGCCTTATCTACCTATTCAAAGTCTATAATGCCACTGTACTGGAATAGATGACGAACTTGTGTCAGGTTGTCAAATATGAGACATTATACTACAAATGCCTTCAGATTCTTATTCATATTTCACCATAAAGTTGCTTATTCAATTTTAATTGTAGGTTTGGAGCCTGCCACATCTTGCTGATCTTTTTAATAAGAGAGCTTCATTGAGACAAGGGACAGACCCAGTTGAGCATATATCCATAAAAGGGCAGCCCCAGTGCATGTAGCTCCCGCTTGCGTAGGGTCTGGAGAAGGGTCCGACCACTTTGGGTCTATTGTACGCAGTCTTTCCCTACATTTCTGCAAGAGGCTGTTTCCAGGACTTGAACCCGTGACCTCATGGTCACAAGGCAGCAGATTTACCACTGCGCCAAGGCTCCCCTTCAGTTGAGCATATATCCATATCGACACTAAATGTACTATATTTTGCTTTAGCTCAAGTCTACCCATCAAAACTTGGTAGAATAATGAGATTCCACCTTTTTTGTTTACTCTTTGACAAATCATTCTGTCAAAAAAAATTTGGTGAAGGTTTTCTTGCCCATAATTTGATATACAGCAATGTTGACAGTAAAATATGAACTGGGGTAGATAAATTGAAAAATGCATGTTAAGCACCAATCCAACACAAGGTCCAAACTTGCGATGATAACCAATGACCATTTAGCATATGCGAGGTCTTGCACTAGGGCATCGAGATATATATAAGAAAAGAGTATAAGCTGGAGCAATAAACTTTGTAAAAGCAGGGGCAATGGGGCACGCACGTATCCTTTGCTAGACATCAGAGGTCAGAGAACGAGCTTTATATATTCCAGTGTGAACAGGAGAGATATTCTCTCTTTCCAGTCACTAATCTCTTTAGACGACTTTGAAAGTAGCACGCATGCATAGCTCCAATACGGGCCCTTAAACGACATGCAAAAGTTTAGACCGAGCTGTCTGGATGCACTTTGTCATCCAATGCAAATATGTACTCCATCCGTTTCAAATTACTCGTTGTAGAAATGGATGTATCTAGATGTATTTTAGTTCTAGATACATTCATTTCTACTACGAGTAATTTAGAACGGAGGGAGTATTTGTTTGCAGACACGTCCATTTGTTTGTTTCCTCGCAAACCAAAAGCAAACTTGGTGTGAGCCCAGATATACACATGACGGACCAGAAATCTCTCCCTGCTAGCTAGCTGAAATGGTGGAAGGTGTACTAGCTAGCTAGCTCAAATGGTGGAAAGGAGACTTGTGTGAGATCTCACATTGGGTGAGATTAATTTTTGCTCCCGTCACAGTCAGTCTCGTTGATTAAATTTATGATTAAATTTAGATCTCGAAAAACGCGGACGCACTACATTGTGGTATGAAGGGGGTATAGGGTTGGATAGCTGAATCTCATATCGTGTTCGTAGATCACGTCCGGACATAGTCCATGGACAAAAGGTGTTTACGTTTTTGGGATAGCGTTGGAGATGCCTTTACCCTTAATACTTTGGTTGCGTACGTGAACAAAACCGAACAAAAAGGCGGAAATTCCCAAAGGCTCAGATAAGACTGTGCAGAGGTAAATCGATCCGTGTCGATAGGACGAAGACAAGACAAGGCCGTAATTTTGGAGCCCATCGAATTGGACGAACAGATTCTAGGTTTTGGCACGGATGGATCGAGCATCGGGGAGGTTTCGTCTCCCTTGTTACCACCACCTATGCAGAAGAATCAACAAGTGCCCGTGCGGATCACTCCTAAATCTTAATCTTTGTGTGTCGGGTTGGCCACGCATCCGTATCCATCCCACACGTACGCGCCCACCGTCGCTGTCGCGGCGAAGGTGCGTGTGCGTGTGGTGCGCGTGCCCGCGCGTGCCCACCACGCACGGATTCGCCACGTCGAGCCTCGCACGCCACATGCGCGCGCACAAGTCAGCTGGGGAGAATCGCATCGAGGCGATCCGGACGGGAGCGGCGGGGAGGGAGGGAGAACACTTTGCATGGAGGTGTTGCCTTGCACGCCAGAGCTAGCGAGCTGCAGCTACTGGTCGCCGGCCGATCGGTCGTTCTGAATGTTCCTATTCCTGCATGCTGATATTTTCTTCGGTTAATTTGTTCTTTTGTCTGAAACCTGGTTAATTTGTTGTGTGCACGTCTTGATCTCTCTCGCTAGCTAGGCAGCTAGCCGTACCTGCAACTCTTTACTGTTGTGTGTTCGTGTGTGCAACACACTCTCGTTTCCGCCAGGAGTCTCCGCGCCCACGCCGGATCGAATCTTAGCGTCGGCGACGGCGACCGCCGCCTCCATTCCATGGCCGGCGACGCCGATGATGGCGGCTGCCACGTCAGCCAAACCACGGGGAGCTAGAATTGACGGAGAAAACGTGAGATGTGACAGTTTTTTAGCTGCTATAAACACCACGTTTTCGTAGTCCTGTGTTAAAAGGCTAAAATGTTCGGGTTGCCGCACAAATGACCCCCTCCTCCCCCCCTAAAAAAATATATCAGCCAAGGCTGCTTTTCATGCCCTCCCCTAATCCTAGGTCTCTAGAGCAAACTTTCCGCTCCAAACTTCACCAGTGAACCCGTGGATTCGCCTCTCCCCTGCTTGCCGTTTCGGTGGCCGACAACGAGGAGGAGAATTTCGGTGCCTCCGCTCTGGTTAATAGTTTAGATTAGGGTTTTTTAGTCTTAGCAGGTGCGACGCTCAAGCAGATGGCAACGCTTCTCATCGAGTTTGTCTTCTGAGTTTCGATTCTCCTCGAATTCGTCTGTTTGAACATAGTTGACGGAGCTTCAGTATAGATTCCCGCCATCTTTCTGGGCGGTGAGATTAGAGTTTCTCGTCATGTGGTGAGATCTGATGTCGAGTGCTTCAGATCTATGCGAGGGTTCAACGGTGACGGCTGCAGCTCCAAGGCACTAGTCCTTAAGGGCATGTGCACGAGGACTTCATGCCTATCATCGACAAGATCAAGTCTAACTCTGCTAGAGGGAAGCCATGGCAGTGGCACATCAGTGGCTTGTCCTAATAGCAGTAGTGGTTGCTCGGTGGTCTTGAAATTTTGATGTAATTTTATTATGTTTAAGATATCTTGTACTGAACTTATATTTCCAAAAAAACAAAGTCGGACAAGAGTTGGGGGCGCAGTAGTCAAACGGCTCAAAAAGGGCTCATCCCTCTTGTCGAATACAAGACGAATTTCATTACATTTACATCAACTAAGCGGTGCTAGTCCGGCCCTGAAAGACTTTCTGTCTGTCATCGACAAGATCAAGCCGACTCCAGTAGAGGGGAGCCGTGACAGCGGCACATCAGTGGCTCGTCCTGATGGCAGTAGTGGTTGTTCGATGGTCTCGAAATCTCAATGTAATTTTATTATGTTCGAGACGTTTTATACTGAACTTATATTTTCAAAAAAGAAAAAAAGGTCGGACAAGAGTTGGTGGCGCAGTAGTCAAACGGCTCAAAATGGACTCATCCCTCTTTTCGAATACAAGAGCTAAAGGCGTGATTGTGTGCTGCACCGGGCGGGCACGTATGGTGTGATTGATGTATCTACGTATGTCTACGGTATCGAACAAAGCTCGCAGCGGCGGCGCATCCGTCATTATTGTTGTCGAGTTGTACTGCCTCCTAGCCTGAGCATCTTGGCCGTTTGTAGTACAATTCTACTTGGTAGTAGTTGGCAGTTGGAACTTTGGAAGTTGGCTCCCGGGAACCACATGCCAGATATATACGGTTTTGATGAGGCATCTTGCATGCACCACCAAATAATATTACACTAGCTGCGTGCATATATGCGGCGGAAATATCCAGCGAAACGTACTACTCACGGTATATTGAGCTATTGACGCATGTGATGAGAGTAACCTCACAAAGTTTGGTAATTCCTTTCGGCTCCCGGTGCACATTATCCACTAGTTAGATTATTTTAAACAGTGTGTTTACAATAGTTTCGTCACACAACTAAACAAAATCGTATACTCCCTCATGTATGGAGAAAAGAGTTAATTGCATCTTTACCTCATAATTTGACATTTTTTACACTAGTAGCCCATTTAACAGTTTTTCATCTGAATTGCTTTCGCTAAGGTTTTGTCAGTTTTTACCCCCTTAGTTTTTAGAGTGGTCTATTTGGTGGGTCTAGGCCACCAAGAACACATTGCCTGTCATGTTGTGTTTTTTTCTCACACCTAGAACGGTTGAAAAGAGTCATGCCCCTTTTTCGTAAGGCCGTCGTGTGTACTTACACACTGCTTCATCGAGTTGGTTAAGCGCCTTCGAGCTTGAATTCGCTGGATTTCTTGATCCGTACCACATGCGTTTTCTCCCAAGTATTTATCCATTCATATGATTGGAGGTACATGTAGAACAAGCTAGCATACCAACCAAATAGAGTTGTTAGGATTTTCGATGTGGTGAGTGTGGCAGATGGCCTAAAGTTCTGAAAATAGTACTAATTTTGGCCAAATAAATCTAGCTAAATAAATGGAAACTAGCCAATAAACCCAACGAACGGAGAAAA
Organism: Triticum dicoccoides; assembly: GCF_002162155.2. Taxonomy (NCBI): domain Eukaryota; kingdom Viridiplantae; phylum Streptophyta; class Magnoliopsida; order Poales; family Poaceae; genus Triticum; species Triticum dicoccoides. The sequence goes on from NC_041382.1 coordinate 56,594,702, forward strand.
AAATAAAAGAAGAATAGAGGAGCAGATCATACATGGGAGGGGAATTTGTTTTCGCATCGGTTGCTACCCTCGGCTCCGACAATCGCCGATGATCACGTCAATAAGTTTCATGCCGCTCGTCACCTGTTGCTTCATCCCATTCTCTCTGAATGAATGATGGGTGGCGTGGTTTGGGGTAAAGATGGGCTAGGCCAATTGGGCGAAGCGATGTGTAATATACCAGACGACTATGGAAAAAATGGGTGGGTTTATGCGCTGGGAAACAACCCACAAGGAAAATCATGACGCGAAACTCCACATGTACCTAATGTGTGGGACCCGTAGGGCAAACCACTCTCAAAAACTTAAACAGGGTAACGAAAACTTGCAAACTTCACCAAATGAGGTAATCCATATGAAAACTACAACATGGGACAATGTGTGTCAAAAAATGTGAAAGTGGAGGGTAGTAATTGGAATTCACTAAAAAATGACATTCAAAACCTTTGAACCTTGATATTACCCTCATGTATCATCTTTCTATGTCACTAATCCCCACAATCCATCATACCCATCCCTGCTTTGTTCTTTCAAGCTATCTTCCTCGCTCCATATGAGCTTCACAAAGAAATTCGGTCTCAATCTTGCCACATAGGATAATTGTCACTACTAGAAAAAGGGCTGCTAGTGGCGCACCTATTTTCGCTATTAATGACGCACTAAGTTCTATCCAACCCCGGGAACAGCTCACTTCACAGGCACTTGTTGATATATCTAGCATATCAATCCTATTATACCTTATTGATGTCTAGGACTTTGTTCATGTTCATGACTATGATGAAATTTTGAAAAATATTTCAAACTTCCCGGTCATATTACGTATCATTTTTTGGAAAAAAAATTTAAAAAATTTCAAAACCTTTTTTTTGAATTTTTTTGCCTCTAGATCTTGAAAGCCCTGTAACTTTTTTGTGTTAGGTTTTTGGGGATTTTGAAAATGTTTAACAGGGTTCCCCCGGTTATATTCGGATGTAACTTTTCGAGTAGATGATTTTTCATATATAAACTTTTTAATCCGAGTTCGTATGCAAAAGTTATGCCCATTTTACAAATTTCCAGAGAGATTTTGCAAATAAAGTCGAAATTTATATTTCTAAATTTTCCCAACAACTAGACCACATATCACATGGCAAACTTATTTTCTTTTATTTTTTTG